>NC_069503.1:348281611-348329130 GCF_027579735.1 Bombina bombina
CTTCTGGGATGTAGATTGCCAACAGATAACAAGAGTGAGTCTCCGCCCACTGAATTATCTTGGCTACTTCTGTCATCGCTAAGAAACTCCTCGTTCCCCCCCTGATGATTGATGTAAGCTACAGTTGTGATGTTGTCCGACTGGAATCTGATGAAGTTGGCCGAAGCCAACTGAAGCCAAGCCTGAAGCACATTGTATATTGCTCTCAACTCCAGAATGAGGGGAAGTAGAGACTCCGATCGAGTCCACACACCCTGAGCCTTCAGGGAATTCCAGACTGCATCCCATCCTAGTAGACTGGCGTCCGTTGTCACTATCGCCAATGAGGGTCTGCGGAAGCACGTCCCTTGGGACAGATGATCCATCGACAACCACCATAGAAGAGAGTCCCTTGTCTCCCGATCTAGATTCATCTGAGGAGACAAATTAGCATAATCTCCATTCCACTGTCTTAGCATGCTCAGTTGTAGAGGTCTTGTGGTTATTAATTTAAAATATCTTTACTTTCTACTAAATAGAATTCTAATCTATGGTGAAACCCCTAAAGCCAACACAAATGAATTGTGAAATAAACTCTATGAGAGGGTCTCCATTATTTCAAAACAGTTTATTTAGGAATCAATATATGTTAATAATAAGATAAATATTTACAGGTATATATTCAAATCTATTTTACAGCAAACAGTCCAATATTGAATAGAGGGCAACTTTACTACAATAACCCCAATTTGTCCAATAATGCTAAAATAATCATAGGAATATACTTAGCCACATTTTCCAAGGTGTCCACCATCAGCCATCTTTCCAGGATAAGTAAGATAAGAAAACAAAATTTATGCTTACCTGATAAATTTCTCTCTCTTGTGGTGTATCCAGTCCACAGGCTCATCCATTACTTGTGGGATATTCTCCTTCCCAACAGGAAGTTTCAAGAGGACACCCACAGCAGAGCTGTCCATACAGCTCCTCCCCTAACCCCCACCCCCAGTCATTCGACCGAAGACGAGTAAGAAAAAGGAGAAACTATAGGGTGCAGTGGTGACTGTAGTTTTAACAATAAAAACACCTGCCTTAAAGTGACAGGGCGGGCTGTGGACTGGATACACCACAAGAGAAAGGAATTTATCAGGCAAGCATAAATTTTATTTTCTCTTGTAAGGTGTATCCAGTCCACGGGTTCATCCATTACTTGTGGGATACCAATACCAAAGCTTTAGGACACTGATGAAGGGAGGGACAAGGCAGGAACTTAAACGGAAGGTACCACTGCCTGCAAGACCTTTCTCCCAAAAATAGCCTCCGAGGAAGCAAAAGTATCAAATTTGGAGAATTTAGAAAAAGTATGAAGCGAAGACCAAGTCACCGCCTTACAAATCTGTTCAACAGAGGCCTCATGTTTAAAAGCCCATGTGGAAGCTACCGCTCTAGTAGAATGAGCTGTAATTCTTTCAGGAGGCTGCTGGCCAGCAGTCTCATAAGCTAAACGGATTATGCTTCTCAGCCAAAAAGAAAGAGAAGCCTTTTGGTCTCTCCTCTTTCCAGAATAGACAACAAACAATGCAGATGTTTGACGAAAATCCTTAGTAGCTTGCAAATAAAACTTTAAAGCACGAACCACGTCAAGATTGTGTAACAGACGTTCCTTCATTGAAGAAGGATTAGGACACAGAGACGGAACAACAATTTCCTGATTGATATTCTTATTAGATACCACCTTAGGAAGAAACCCAAGTTTGGTAAGCAAAACTACCTTATCTGCATGGAAGATCATATAAAGGGAATCACACTGTAAGGCAGATAACTCTGAAACTCTTCGAGCCAAAGAGATAGCTACTAGGAACAGAACTTTCCAAGATAAAAGTTTGATATCTATGGAATGCAAAGGTTCAAACGGTACCCCTTGAAGAACTTTAAGAACTAAATTTAAACTCCATGGCGGAGCAACAGGTTTAAACACAGGCCTTACTCTAACCAAAGCCTGACAAAACGCCTGAACGTCTGGATCATCAGCCAGACGCTTATGCAAAAGAATAGACAGAGCAGAAATCTGTCCCTTTAAGGAACTAGCCGATAATCCCTTTTCCAATCCTTCTTTGAGAAAAGATAATATCCTAGGAATCCTGACCTTACTCCACGAGTAACCCTTGGATTCACACCAATGAAGATATTTACACCATATCTTATGATTTTAATGGTGACAGACTTTTGAGCCTGAATCAAGGTATCAATGACCGACTGGGAGAAACCACGTTTTGATAAAATCAAGCGTTCAATCTCCAAGCAGTCAGCCGCAGAGAAATTAGATTTGGATGTTTGAATGGACCTTGGAGTAGAAGGTCCTGCCTCAGCGGCAGAGTTCATGGTGGAAAGCATGACATGTCCACCAGATCTGCATACCAAGTCCTGCGTGGCCACACAGGTGCTATCAAAATCACTGAAGCTCTCTCCTGCTTGATCTTGGCAATCAGACGAGGGAGGAGAGGAAATGGTGGAAACACATAAGCCAGGCTGAAGGACCAGGGCACTGCTAGAGCATCTATCAGCGTTGCCTGGGGATCCCTTGACATGGACCGGTAACGAGGAAGCTTGGCGTTCTGACGAGACGCCATCAGATCCAGTTCTGGTTTGCCCCATAGTTGAATCAGCTGGGCAAATACCTCCGGGTGGAGCTCCCACTCCCCCGGATGAAAAGTCTGCCGACTTAGAAAATCCGCCTCCCAGTTCTCTACTCCTGGGATATGGATAGCTGAGAGATGGCAAGAGTGAACCTCTGCCAAAGAATTTCTTCTAATTTCTGCCTGAGAGTAAAACAGTACAACGCTGGTACCGTTTAAAAATAAACTCTTGATTGAAGATAAAACTACACTAAGTCACCACATATCTCTTGAGACTTCCTATCTCAAGAGAATGACTGGGGGTGGGGGTTAGGGGAGGAGCTGTATGGACAGCTCTGCTGTGGGTGTCCTCTTGCAACTTCCTGTTGGGAAGGAGAATATCCCACAAGTAATGGATGAACCCGTGGACTGGATACACCTTACAAGAGAAAAGGAGAAAGACAGAAAGTGTTCCAGTTCTTTATACCCCAATTCAATAGGGAGTGGTTTATCAAATGCCAGTCAAAGGCTATTGGGAGTATCCTACTTAGAGACTAGACAAAAGAAAACCAGCTATGTCAATTGCCAGGTATAAAATCTGTGAGCTATAATATTCCTGTGATAAAATGTCACCACAGGTCTGAGATGAAAACGAATGATGTCCATTGCCGCCACCATCAATCCAATTGCCTCCATGCACTGAGCCACTGACGGCCGAGGATTGGACTGAAGGGCTCGGCATGTATTCAGAATCTTTAACTTTCTGACGTCCGTCAATAAGATCTTCATGGACAGAGAATCGATTAGAGTTCCCAAGAAAGAAACCCTTGTCTGCAGAACCAATGAACTCTTTTCTAGATTCACTTTCCACCCGTGAGTCCTTAGACAAGAGAGAACAATCTTGGTAGGAGACTTTGTTAGCTGATAAGATGCCTGGATCAAAATATCATCCAGATAAGGCACCACTGCAATGCCCCGTGGCCTGAGAACCGCTAGCAGAGACCCCAGAACCTTTGTGAAGATTCTGGGCGCTGTGGCCAACCGAAAGGAAGAGCCACAAACTGAAAAGGTTTGTCCAGAAAGGCAAAACTGAGAAACTTGTGATAATCTTTGTGGATAGGAACATGTAGATATGCATCCTTTAGCTCCACGGTAGTCATAAATTGGACCTCCTGGACCAATGGAAGACTGGTACGAATAGTTTCCATCTTGAAAGATGGAACCCTGAGAAACTTGTTCAGACTTTTGAGATCTAAAATGGGTCGGAATATTCCCTCCTTTTTGGGAACTACAAACAGATTTGAATAAAACCCCTATCCCTGTGTCGGAGCGGGACATATTACTCCCATGGAAAAGAGGTCTCCTACACAACGTAAGAACGTGTCTCTATTTGGTTCGACAGATAATCTAGAAAGAAGGAACCTTCCTCTGGGGGAAGAATTTCTGAACTCCAACTGATACCCCTGAGACACAATTTCTAGTGTCCAAGGATCCAGAACATCTCTTATCCAAGCCTGGACAAAGTGAGAAAGTCTGCCCCCTACTAGATCCGGTCCTGGATCGGGGGCCGCCCTTCATGCTGACTTGGTAGCAGCAGCTGGCTTCTTGGATTGTTTACCTTTGTTCCAAGACAGGTTGGATTTCCAAGTGGACTTGGAAAGGGAATAATTCCCTTCCTGTTCAGCGGAAGAGGAAGATGGAACTCCCTTGAAATTTCGAAAGGAACGAAAATCACTCTGTCGCCCTCTCTGATTGGGCCTTTTATCCAGAGGGAGGAGGTGACCCTTGCCTCCCGTGATGGCTGAAATAATCTCCTTCAAGTCAGGCCCGAACAGGGTCTTCCCCTTGTAAGGAATAGCCAAAAGCTTAGATTTAGCCGACGCATCCTCAGATCAAGAATTCAACCATAAGGCACTGCGTGCTAAGACGGAAAATCACAAACTCTTAGCCGCCGACTTGGTAATCTGCAAGGAAATATCAGATATATTATAACTGAAACAGCTACGTTAAGAGGTTTAACTCCTTGTACATCTTAAAAGAAAACTATTGTTGTGGGCTACTGTTCCATCCTAAGTCACAAAGGGTGAATGCACCCAAAGAACAGCAGTAAATCCTAATTAAAATGACCCTTACTGTGCCCTGAACTGTAACAGATTATTTACCTTATTATACAAAAGCAAATGAAAGTCGCGTGCAATATTGCATCACATAGCGTCAGAAAGTTACATGTAAATTTGGGTTAAATGTAATCTCCCTGTAAAGGTGTATTGTCAAAGTGTTAAGTTGTTGCTCTAACCATTATACTAATTCAGAGCACTCACTGAGTAGAAAAAAAACTTAGGTTAACACAAGTTTATTTCAATAAGGGATGAAGCAACAAACAGCTGAAAATCATGTATATGATGTACATATAACAAAAACAGTACTGTCTCTTTAAATCTGAAAGTGACTCATCTTTGTGTCTATGACCTACTTAATATCCCTTGTACCATCCAACTTCATAAAGGATGAGAAAGACAAATAAGCCCCTGCAAGTCAAGCAATAAAATTTACAGAGAAAAAAATGTTACTGCCTCTTTAAATTTAAAAAGAATGCCTTATCTTTGTTTCAGAAATTTGCATACAAATGTTGTCGAAAAATCCCAATGACAATATGAACATTGCTATATAATCCTTGCAGGGAGCCGCAGAGCACTGCCTGTGGGTCATAAATAAAATTTGGACACTATATCAGGGCTGAGTCAAGGATAGATCAGACTGTTAACAGCTGTTGCTTCAGAGAAAGGATGTATGACAAACATTAATCCATAAAAACACAACACTGTCTCTTTAAACCTAAAGCGACTATTGATAGTGAGTACTGTCATCCCAAGTCAACGGATTAACTGACACCGACAAGCAGGGATCCTATTTGAAACTAGAGCACTTTGTTCCCTGAAAGACTGGCTCTAGACAGAATACACTGCTCAAGAGCAACGGACAACAGTGCTGTAACTTCCGAAAACAGGAAGTAAAGCGCATCTAATTAGATTCCTCCATTGCTTGTTAACGTATAACAAGCAGAGAAGGAAAAAACGTCCAGCAATTAAAGTCCTTTACTCCGTAAGAGGTAAGGAGGAAGAAGCTGTCTTGGCGTCCTTTCTTTGGCGCACCGCCAACTATCTCCCGGTCGCCATACACAAATACATATGGCAATGTTGTGTCTGTATATAACCCTTTTCATCTGGAATTGTTATAAAGACACATCTGCCTTGGGAACCATGAGAGACAAAAAATTGAAAAACAGTAAGCTATCGATTTGTTTAAACAGCCCATATCGGATCAAAACCCCTCGTGGGTTAAATTAGCTCCGGTCGCCATTAAGCATAAGAAAACTCTGGTGTTTTACACAGTCGTTAGTTCTCCACATTACACAACATGCAGTGGGGTAGCTTATAAAAACACAACTGCCTTGCTAGATATGGCCATGACCCATCGTGGGCTAAATCCCCCGGGAGGGACAACAAAACCTGTCCTAATGAAAAAGAAATATGTAAATATGTGCAGCCAGCTTGTAATCCCATACAAGAATAATACTGCAACACGCTGTCAGGGGAAAAAGCTCTTCACTGACAGAGCCCCTGCTTCCCATAAATATATTTAAAAGGACATTATACACTCATTTTTTCTTTGCATAAATGTTTTGTAGATTATCTATTTATATAGCCCATAAAGTTGTTTTCTTTTTTTTAAATAAATGTATAGTTTTGCTTATTTTTAAATAACATTGCTCTGATTTTCAGACTCCTAACCAAGCCCCAAAGTTTTATGTGAATACCGTCAGCTACCTTCTCCAGCTTGCTCCTGTTTGCGTAAAGGGTCTTTTCATATGCAAAAGAAGGGGGATCAGGGGAGTGTCTTATTTGCCACTTGCAGTGGGCTTTCCAGCTACCTTTTGAACAGAGCCAAACTGACAGCTTCTAAGTAAGTTTTTAAACAGTTTTATACTGGATTTTTATATCAGTATCTGTGCATATTATTCTTTATAGTAGTGTCTATTACATGCAGTTATATGAAAATGAGTGTATACTGTCCTTTAAGTGCAGAGCTCACTGAGGTATATATCTAGGGGAATACCCTAGAGAGGAATAAAAACTGCACTAACCTCTATATGCTGTCCGACAGCAAGACAGCCTCAACAGGGTTCAGAGGTCCATTGGGTCCCTCCTGTAGAAAGATGAAGCCCGAGTCAGATTCAGCTTAGGCCATCACAGAAAGGGCAGCATCAGTATGGGAGGCGCAGTGAGAATATAAGCCCACCAGTTCCCATTGCCTTAAAGCCACCAAATGCGTCTATTTTTTACTGAAGAGACTGATCTGGTCTAGGCTAGACCACAGAATAAAGCAGCACTCAGCAACACTTTTAAAACCACATTTTAAAACAGATTGAAGAATCTAAAAAATAACACCTCACTTTACCTCTTCCTATAACTAACACAGGCAAAGAGAATGACTGGGGTGGGAGGGAAGGGAGGAGCTATATATACAGCTCTGCTGTGGTGCTCTTTGCCTCCTCCTGCTGACCAGGAAGCGATATCCCATAAGGATGAAATCCTTTGACTCATCGTATCTTGTAAAAGAAAAGGAAATTTATTTCTTTTACAATATGACGAGTCCACGGATTTCATCCTTACTTATGGGATATCGCCTCCTGGTCAGCAGGAGGAGGCAAAGAGCACCACAGCAGAGATATATATATATATATATATATATATATTTCCTCCCTTCCCTCCCACTCCAGTCATTCGACCACAGTTAGGAAAAGAAAGGAAAAGCCAAGGTGCAGAGGTGACTGAAGTTTAACAAAAATAAAGACCTGACTTAGAAAATGACAGGGTGGGCCGTGGACTTGTCATATCGTAAAAGAAATACATTTATCAGGTAAGCATAAATTTCCTTTTCTTTTACAAGATATGACGAGTCCACGGATTTCATCCTTACTTATGGGATACAATACCAAAGCTATAGGACACGGATGAAAGGGAGGGACAAGACAGGAATCTAAACGGAAGGCACCACTGCTTGAAGAACCTTTCTCCCAAAAACAGCCTCGGATGACGCAAAAGTATCAAATTTTGGAAAAAGTGTGAAGAGACGACCAAGTTGCAGCCTTGCAAATTTGTTCAACAGAAGCATCATTTTTGAATGCCCATGAGGAAGCCACAGCCCCAGTAGAATGAGCCGTAATACTTTCAGGAGGCGGGTGACCAGCAGTCCCATATGCAAAACGGATGATACTCTTCAGCCAAAAAGAAAGAGGTAGCCGTAGCTTTCTGGCCCCTACGTTTTCCAGAAAAAAAAACAACAAATAATGAAGATGGACGAAATTCCTTAGTCGCCTGCAAGTAAAACTTCAGGACACGGACCACTTCCAAGTTATGCAACAGACATTCCTTCTTAGGATTAGGACACAATGAAGGAACAATAATTCCCCAATTAATATTTTGTTGGAAACAACCTTAGGGAAAAAAAACAGAATTTATGTTTACCTGATAAATTACTTTCTCCAACGGTGTGTCCGGTCCACGGCGTCATCCTTACTTGTGGGATATTCTCTTCCCCAACAGGAAATGGCAAAGAGCCCAGCAAAGCTGGTCACATGATCCCTCCTAGGCTCCGCCTACCCCAGTCATTCGACCGACGTTAAGGAGGAATATTTGCATAGGAGAAACCATATGGTACCGTGGTGACTGTAGTTAAAGAAAATAAATTATCAGACCTGATTAAAAAAACCAGGGCGGGCCGTGGACCGGACACACCGTTGGAGAAAGTAATTTATCAGGTAAACATAAATTCTGTTTTCTCCAACATAGGTGTGTCCGGTCCACGGCGTCATCCTTACTTGTGGGAACCAATACCAAAGCTTTAGGACACGGATGAAGGGAGGGAGCAAATCAGGTCACCTAAATGGAAGGCACCACGGCTTGCAAAACCTTTCTCCCAAAAATAGCCTCAGAAGAAGCAAAAGTATCAAACTTGTAAAATTTGGTAAAAGTGTGCAGTGAAGACCAAGTCGCTGCCCTACATATCTGATCAACAGAAGCCTCGTTCTTGAAGGCCCATGTGGAAGCCACAGCCCTAGTGGAATGAGCCGTGATTCTTTCGGGATGCTGCCGTCCGGCAGTCTCGTAAACCAATCTGATGATGCTTTTAATCCAAAAAGAGAGAGAGGTAGAAGTTGCTTTTTGACCTCTCCTTTTACCGGAATAAACAACAAACAAGGAAGATGTTTGTCTAAAATCCTTTGTAGCATCTAAATAGAATTTTAGAGCGCGAACAACATCCAGATTGTGCAACAAACGTTCCTTCTTTGACACTGGTTTCGGACACAGAGAAGGTACGATAATCTCCTGGTTAATGTTTTTGTTAGAAACAACTTTTGGAAGAAAACCAGGTTTAGTACGTAAAACCACCTTATCTGCATGGAACACCAGATAAGGAGGAGAACACTGCAGAGCAGAGAATTCTGAAACTCTTCTAGCAGAAGAAATCGCAACTAAAAACAAAACTTTCCAAGATAATAACTTAATATCAACGGAATGTAGGGGTTCAAACGGAACCCCCTGAAGAACTGAAAGAACTAAGTTGAGACTCCAAGGAGGAGTCAAAGGTTTGTAAACAGGCTTAATTCTAACCAGAGCCTGAACAAAGGCTTGCACATCTGGCACAGCTGCCAGCTTTTTGTGAAGTAACACAGACAAGGCAGAAATCTGTCCCTTCAGGGAACTAGCCGATAATCCTTTTTCCAATCCTTCTTGAAGGAAGGATAGAATCTTAGGAATCTTAACCTTGTCCCAAGGGAATCCTTTAGATTCACACCAACAGATATATTTTTTCCAAATTTTGTGGTAAATCTTTCTAGTTACAGGCTTTCTGGCCTGAACAAGAGTATCGATAACAGAATCTGAGAACCCTCGCTTCGATAAGATCAAGCGTTCAATCTCCAAGCAGTCAGCTGGAGTGAAACCAGATTCGGATGTTCGAACGGACCCTGAACAAGAAGGTCTCGTCTCAAAGGTAGCTTCCAAGGTGGAGCCGATGACATATTCACCAGATCTGCATACCAAGTCCTGCGTGGCCACGCAGGAGCTATCAAGATCACCGACGCCCTCTCCTGATTGATCCTGGCTACCAGCCTGGGGATGAGAGGAAACGGCGGGAACACATAAGCTAGTTTGAAGGTCCAAGGTGCTACTAGTGCATCCACTAGAGCCGCCTTGGGATCCCTGGATCTGGACCCGTAGCAAGGAACTTTGAAGTTCTGACGAGAGGCCATCAGATCCATGTCTGGAATGCCCCACAGCTGAGTGACTTGGGCAAAGATTTCCGGATGGAGTTCCCACTCCCCCGGATGCAATGTCTGACGACTCAGAAAATCCGCTTCCCAATTTTCCACTCCTGGGATGTGGATAGCAGACAGGTGGCAGGAGTGAGACTCCGCCCATAGAATGATTTTGGTCACTTCTTCCATCGCTAGGGAACTCCTTGTTCCCCCCTGATGGTTGATGTACGCAACAGTCGTCATGTTGTCTGATTGAAACCGTATGAACTTGGCCCTCGCTAGCTGAGGCCAAGCCTTGAGAGCATTGAATATCGCTCTCAGTTCCAGAATATTTATCGGTAGAAGAGATTCTTCCCGAGACCAAAGACCCTGAGCTTTCAGGGATCCCCAGACCGCGCCCCAGCCCATCAGACTGGCGTCGGTCGTGACGATGACCCACTCCGGTCTGCGGAATGTCATCCCTTGTGACAGGTTGTCCAGGGACAGCCACCAACGGAGTGAGTCTCTGGTCCTCTGATTTACTTGTATCTTCGGAGACAAGTCTGTATAGTCCCCATTCCACTGACTGAGCATGCACAGTTGTAATGGTCTTAGATGAATGCGCGCAAAAGGAACTATGTCCATTGCCGCTACCATCAAACCGATCACTTCCATGCACTGCGCTATGGAAGGAAGAGGAACGGAATGAAGTATCCGACAAGAGTCTAGAAGTTTTGTTTTTCTGGCCTCTGTCAGAAAAATCCTCATTTCTAAGGAGTCTATTATTGTTCCCAAGAAGGGAACCCTTGTTGACGGAGATAGAGAACTCTTTTCCACGTTCACTTTCCATCCGTGAGATCTGAGAAAGGCCAGGACAATGTCCGTGTGAGCCTTTGCTTGAGGAAGGGACGACGCTTGAATCAGAATGTCGTCCAAGTAAGGTACTACAGCAATGCCCCTTGGTCTTAGCACAGCTAGAAGGGACCCTAGTACCTTTGTGAAAATCCTTGGAGCAGTGGCTAATCCGAAAGGAAGCGCCACGAACTGGTAATGCTTGTCCAGGAATGCGAACCTTAGGAACCGATGATGTTCCTTGTGGATAGGAATATGTAGATACGCATCCTTTAAATCCACTGTGGTCATGAATTGACCTTCCTGGATGGAAGGAAGAATAGTTCGAATGGTTTCCATCTTGAACGATGGAACCTTGAGAAACTTGTTTAAGATCTTGAGATCTAAGATTGGTCTGAACGTTCCCTCTTTTTTGGGAACTATGAACAGATTGGAGTAGAACCCCATCCCTTGTTCTCTTAATGGAACAGGATGAATCACTCCCATTCTTAACAGGTCTTCTACACAATGTAAGAATGCCTGTCGTTTTATGTGGTCTGAAGACAACTGAGACCTGTGGAACCTCCCCCTTGGGGGAAGTCCCTTGAATTCCAGAAGATAACCTTGGGAGACTATTTCTAGCGCCCAAGGATCCAGAACATCTCTTGCCCAAGCCTGAGCGAAGAGAGAGAGTCTGCCCCCCACCAGATCCGGTCCCGGATCGGGGGCCAACATTTCATGCTGTCTTGGTAGCAGTGGCAGGTTTCTTGGCCTGCTTTCCCTTGTTCCAGCCTTGCATTGGTCTCCAAGCTGGCTTGGCTTGAGAAGTATTACCCTCTTGCTTAGAGGACGTAGCACCTTGGGCTGGTCCGTTTCTACGAAAGGGACGAAAATTAGGTTTATTTTTTGCCTTGAAAGGCCGATCCTGAGGAAGGGCGTGGCCCTTACCCCCAGTGATATCAGAGATAATCTCTTTCAAGTCAGGGCCAAACAGCGTTTTCCCCTTGAAAGGAATGTTAAGTAGCTTGTTCTTGGAAGACGCATCAGCCGACCAAGATTTCAACCAAAGCGCTCTGCGCGCCACAATAGCAAACCCAGAATTCTTAGCCGCTAACCTAGCCAATTGCAAAGTGGCGTCTAGGGTGAAAGAATTAGCCAATTTGAGAGCATTGATTCTGTCCATAATCTCCTCATAAGGAGGAGAATCACTATCAACCGCCTTTATCAGCTCATCGAACCAGAAACATGCGGCTGTAGCGACAGGGACAATGCATGAAATTGGTTGTAGAAGGTAACCCTGCTGAACAAACATCTTTTTAAGCAAACCTTCTAATTTTTTATCCATAGGATCTTTGAAAGCACAACTATCCTCTATGGGTATAGTGGTGCGTTTGTTTAAAGTGGAAACCGCTCCCTCGACCTTGGGGACTGTCTGCCATAAGTCCTTTCTGGGGTCGACCATAGGAAACAATTTTTTAAATATGGGGGGAGGGACGAAAGGAATACCGGGCCTTTCCCATTCTTTATTAACAATGTCCGCCACCCGCTTGGGTATAGGAAAAGCTTCTGGGAGCCCCGGCACCTCTAGGAACTTGTCCATTTTACATAGTTTCTCTGGGATGACCAACTTGTCACAATCATCCAGAGTGGATAATACCTCCTTAAGCAGAATGCGGAGATGTTCCAACTTAAATTTAAATGTAATCACATCAGGTTCAGCTTGTTGAGAAATGTTCCCTGAATCAGTAATTTCTCCCTCAGACAAAACCTCCCTGGCCCCATCAGACTGGGTTAGGGGCCCTTCAGAAATATTATCAGCGTCGTCATGCTCTTCAGTATCTAAAACAGAGCAGTCGCGCTTACGCTGATAAGTGTTCATTTTGGCTAAAATGTTTTTGACAGAATTATCCATTACAGCCGTTAATTGTTGCATAGTAAGGAGTATTGGCGCGCTAGATGTACTAGGGGCCTCCTGAGTGGGCAAGACTCGTGTAGACGAAGGAGGGAATGATGCAGTACCATGCTTACTCCCCTCACTTGAGGAATCATCTTGATTGAATAATAAAAACTACAGTTAAACACTAAAAAACTCTAAGCCATCTCCGTGGAGATGTTGCCTGTACAACGGCAAAGAGAATGACTGGGGTAGGCGGAGCCTAGGAGGGATCATGTGACCAGCTTTGCTGGGCTCTTTGCCATTTCCTGTTGGGGAAGAGAATATCCCACAAGTAAGGATGACGCCGTGGACCGGACACACCTATGTTGGAGAAATAGGTTTGGTACATAAGACTACCTTATCGGAATGAAAAATAAGGTAAGGAGAATCACATTGAAATGCTGAAAGCTCAGAAACTCTGCGAGCAGAAGAAATAGCAACCAAAAATAAAACTTTCCAAGATAACAATATAATATCTATGGAATGCACAGGTGCAAATGGAACCCATTGAAGAACCTTAAAGGACCAGTCAACACATTAGATTTGCATAACCAACAAATGCAAGATAATACAATGCAATAGCACTTAGTCTGAACTTCAAATGAGTAGTAGATTTTTTTATAACAAATTTTAAAGTTACGTATATTTCCACTCCTTGTACCATGTGATAGCAATCAACCAATCACAAAAGCATATACATATAGTCTGAATTCTTGCACATGCTCAGTAGGATCTGGTGACTCAAAAATTGTAAATATAAAAGACTGTGCACATTTTTTTTAATGGAAGTAAATTGGAAAGTTGTTTAAAATGACATGCTGTATCTGAATCATGAAAATTTAATTTAACCTGAGTGTCCCTTTAAGAACTAAATTCAAACTCCAAGGAGGAGCAATAGGTCTAAACACAGGCCTGATTCTAGTCAGAGCCGGACTAAAAAATTGAACAACCGGAATATCTGCCAGACTTGTGTAGCAAAAACATAATTTATGCTTACCTGATAAATTTATTTCTCTTGTGATGTATCGAGTCCACGGATTCATCCATACTTGTGGGATATTCTCCTTCCTAACAGGAAGTGGCAAAGAGAGCACTCACAGCAGAGCTGTCTATATAGCTCCTCCCTTAGCTCCACCACCCTCCAGTCATTCGACCGAAGGCTAGGAAGAAAAAGGAGAAACTATAGGGTGCAGAGGTGACTGAAGTTTTTAAAATAAAAATATACTACCTGTCTTAGACAGGGCGGGCCGTGGACTCGATACATCACAAGAGAAAGAAATTAATCAGGTAAGCATAAATTCTGTTTTCTCTTGTAAGATGTATCGAGTCCACGGATTCATCCATACTTGTGGGATACCAATACCAAAGCTTTAGGACACGGATGAAGGGAGGGACAAGACAGGAACCTTAAACGGAAGGCACCACTGCTTGTAGAACCTCTCTCCCAAAAATAGCCTCGGAAGAAGCAAAAGTATCAAATTTGTAAAATTTGGAAAAAGTATGAAGCGAAGACCAAGTTGCCGCCTTACAAATCTGTTCAACAGAATCCTCATTTTTAAAAGCCCATGTGGAAGCCACTGCTCTAGTAGAATGAGCAGTAATTTTTTCAGGAGGCTGCTGGCCAGCAGTCTCATAAGCCAAGCGGATGATGCTTTTCAGCCAAAAAGAAAGGTAGCCGTAGCCTTTTGACCTCTCCGCTTACCAGAGTAAACGACAAACAATGAAGATGTTTGACGGAAATATTTAGTTGCTTGTAAGTAGAACTTTAAAGCATGAACCACATCAAGATTGTGCAACAGACATTCCTTCTTTGATGAAGGATTAGGACACAGTGAAGAAACAACATTTTCCTGATTGATATTCCTATTAGAAACAACCTTAGGAAGGAATCCAGGTTTGGTACGCAAAACCACCTTATCTGCATGGAAAACAAGGTAAGGTGAGCCACACTGTAAAGCAGATAACTCAGAAACTCTTCGAGCCGAAGAGATAGATACTAAAAACAAAAAAAAACTTCCCAAGATAGATAGCACTGCTAGAGCATCTATCAGTACCGCCTGGGGATCCCAGGACCAGGGACCCGTAAAGAGGAAGTTTGGCGTTCTGACGGGACGCCATCAGATCCAATTCTGGTGTGCCCCATAGCTGAGACAGCTGGGCAAATACCTCCGGATGGAGCTCCCACTCCCCCAGATGAAAAGTTTGACGACTTAGAAAATCCGCCTCCCAGTTCTCTACCCCTGGGATATGGATTGCCGAGAGATGGCAAGAGTGATCCTCCGCCCATCGGATTATTTTGTTACCTCCATCATCGCTAGAGAACTCTGTGTTCCTCCTTGATGATTGATATAAGCTACAGTCATGATGTTGTCTGACTGAAATCTGATGAATTTGGCCACAGCTAGCTGAGGCCATGTCTGGAGCGCATTGAATATCGCTCTCAGTTCTAGAATGTTTATAGGGAGGAGAGTTTCCTCCCGAGACCATAAGCCCTGTGCATTCAGGGAGTTCCAGACTGCACCCCAGCCTAGCAGGCTGGCATCTGTCCCTGAGACAGGTGGTCCTGAGACAACCACCAGAGAAGAGAATCTCTGGTCTCCTGGCCCAGATGCAGTTGAGGAGATAAATATGCATAATCCCCATTCCACTGTTTGAGCATGCATAGTTGCAGTGGTCTGAGGTGTAGGCGGGCAAAAGGTACTATGTCCATTGCCGCTACCATGAGTCCGATTACATCCATACACTGAGCCACTGATGGCCGAGGGATGGAATGAAGAGCTCGGCAAGTGGTTAAGAGTTTTGATTTTCTAACCTCCGTCAGAAATATTTTCATTTCTACTGAGTCTATCAGAGTCCCTAGGAAGGAAACTCTTGTGATAGGGAAGAGAGAACTCTTTTTTTATGTTCACCTTCCACCCGTGAGATCTCAGAAAAGCCAACACTATGTCCGTGTGAGACTTGGCTAGCTGGAAAGTCGACGCCTGAATTAAAATGTTGTCTAGATAAGGCGCCACTGCTACGCCCTGCGGTCTTAGAACCGCCAAAAGGGACCCTAGCACCTTTGTGAAAATTCTGGGAGCCGTGGCCAACCCGAAGGGAAGGGCCACAAACTGGTAATGCCTGTCCAGAAAAGTGAATCTGAGGAATTGATGATCTCTGTGAATAGGGATGTGTAGATACGCATCCTTTAAGTCCACGGTAGTCATATATTGACCCTCCTGGATCAACAGTAGAATAGTCAGAATAGTCTCCATCTTGAATGATGGTACTCTGAGGAATTTGTTTAGAATTTTGAGATCCAAGATTGGTCTGAAAGTTCCCTCTTTTTTGGGAACCCCAAAAAGGTTTGAGTAAAACCCTAGCCCTTGTTCCGCTTTTGGAACTGGGCGGATCACTCCCATGGTATGTAGGTCTTCTACACAGCGTAAGAACACCTCTCTGTCTTGTTTGCAAACAATTGAGAAATATGAAATCTCCCCCTTGGGGGGAAGTCTTTGAAGTCCAGAAGATATCCCTGGGACACAATTTATAAAGCCCAGGAATCGTGAACATCTCTTGCCCAAGCCTGAGCAAAGAGAGAGTCTGCCCCCTACTAGATCCGGTCCCGGATCGGGGGCTACCCCTTCATGCTGTCTTAGAGGCAGCTGCAAGCTTCTTGGCCTGTTTACCCTTGTTCCAAGCCTGGTTAGGTCTCCAGACTGACTTGGATTGGGCAAAATTCCCCTCTTGCTTTGCAGCAGGGGAAGCTGAAGCGGGACCACCCTTGAAGTTACGAAAGGAACGAAAATTATTTTGTTTGGTCCTCATTTTATTTGTTTTATCCTGAGGGAGGGCATGGCCTTTCCCTCCAGTGATGTCTGAAATAATCTTTTAGTTCAGGCCGAATAGGGTCTTTCCTTTGAAAGGGATGTTCAAAAGTTTAGATTTTGGTGAAACATCAGCAGACTCCCTGCGTGCTAAAATGACAAAACCTGAATTCTTTGCCGCTAATTTAGCCAGTTGGAAAGCGGCATCTGTAATGAAAGAATTAGCCAACTTAAGGGCCTTAATTCTATCCATAATATCCTCTAATGGAGTCTCCATCTGAAGAGCCTCTTCTAGAGCCTCGAACCAGAAAGCAGCTGCAGTAGTTACAGGAACAATGCACGCAATAGGTTGGAGAAGAAAACCTTGATGAACAAAAATTTTCTTGAGGAGACCCTCTAAATTTTTATCCATAGGATCTTTGAAAGCACAACTGTCTTCGATAGGTATAGTTGTACGCTTAGCAAGAGTAGAAATAGCTCCCTCCACCTTAGGAACTGTCTGCCACGAGTCCTGCATGGTGTCAGATATGGGAAACATTTTCTTAAAAACAGGAGGGGGAGCGAACGGAATACCTGGTCTATCCCACTCCTTAGTAACAATATTCACAATCCTCTTAGGGACTGGAAAAACATCAGTGTAAACAGGAACCTCTAAGTATTTGTCCATTATACACAATTTCTCTGGAACCACTATAGGGTCACAATCATCTAGAGTCGCTAATACCTCCCTGAGCAATAAGCGGAGGTGTTCAAGCTTAAATTTAAAGGCCGTCATATCAGAATCTGTCTGAGGGAGCGTCTTTCCTGATTAAGAAATAACTAGATAGGAGCACCAAAAAAGGCAAGGTATGGAGTGAGTTGAGAGTATATATAAGGGTTAGTGTAATGTTAGACCACAAGTGGATGTAGTACTTGTTTGGTTGTATAGCACTGGTATTGGACCACAAAAGTGGTGATGGCACTATGAATCTGTAAACACAATCCTGGATAAGTGAATGGTATAAACAACTCTAGATTGTTTGTATAAAAATATCACAAAGGTTTATTACATATTATACGAGTAGACATGGATCCATGTTAAACATTAAAAACAGAAGTTAAAACAATTGCTATATTTATAATTGCTATATTTATAACAATTACCGATGGGGATGGTTGGAGCAAATAAAGTCCAACGCATATACAATAGCCTCACATATGATAACGGATAATTGGGGTGGAGGCGTATGGATGCTGACAGTTATATGCTGTTACAAATATAAAATAACGACAAATAAAGACATTAGATACTGTAATACATATAAAGTATCGCACTGTGGCTAAAAAAAGAAAAATGATATGATTGTCATTAGTCCATGGGGTTGGTATAAAAAGTGATACAAAACCACAAAAATAACAAATGGTGTAGAGATGGTGATAATTCCAAAAAACGTGGTCCACAAAAAATTGTGATCTACAAAAAATATAATAAAGACAGTCCAAAATAGTGTGGAAATGCAAATTGTAATTAAATCCAAAAAATGTGGAAAAAAAATATAAAATGCAAGCAACTAGTGTGTACACATACTAGTAAACGTGATCACATAAAAACAAAAACAAATTAAATAGTGGTATGAAAATAAATGTTCCTGGATGTTACTCCGTGATGTGAAGTGTCCCTTATAGTTGTAATCCTAGCAAATGAGGGAATAAGCAGTGGAAAAAATATGTATAATGTAGAAAAAGTTCAGAACAATGTGGGAAGTCCTCAAAACCTGTGGATAAAAAATAGTAGCATAGTATAATACTGTTTTACAATATTCAATGATTAAAAAGAATATAGCTCACCATATATTTGTCAACGTGTTTCGGCCCACAAAAGAGGCCTCTCTCAAGACTACAAAAGAGGACTCTCAATATAGCAATTGTTTTAACTTCTGTTTTTAATGTTTAACATGGATCCATGTCTACTCGTATAATATGTAATAAACCTTTGTGATATTTTTATACAAACAATCTAGAGTTGTTTATACTATTCACTTATCCAGGATTGTGTTTACAGATTCATAGTGCCATCACCACTTTTGTGGTCCAATACCAGTGCTATACAACCAAACAAGTGCTACATCCACTTGTGGTCTAACATTACACTAACCCTTATATATATACTCTCAACTCACTCCATACCTTGCCTTTTTTGGGACTCCTATCTAGTTATTTCTTAACCATTTTCCTACTCTGTAGGCTTTTTGGGGACCCACTTTAGAAAGGAGCTATAGGTTCTATCCATAGCGCTCTAAGATAATACCATTAATCTTGAGCGTCTTTCCTGAATCAGAAATTTCTCCCTCAGATAACAAATCCCTTACCCCTACTTCAGAACATTGTGAGGGTATATCGTATACGGTTACTAAAGCGTCAGACGGCTCAGCATTTGTTCTTAACCCAGAGCTGTCAGGTTTCCTTGTAAACCAGGCAGTTTAGATAAAACCTCTGTGAGGGTTGTATTCATAACTGTGGCCATGTCTTGTAAAGTAAATGAATTCGATGCACTAGAGGTACTTGGCGTCACTTGTGCGGGCGTTACTGGTTGTGACACTTGGGGAGAGCTAGATGGCAAACCCTCATTTCCTTCTGTCTGAGAATCATATATTGCTATATTTTTAAGTGTTAAAATATGCTCTTTATAATTTATAGACATATCAGTGCAAGTGGGACACATTCTAAGAGGGGGTTCCACAATGGCTTCTAAACACATTGAACAAGGATTTTCCTTGATGTCAGACATGTTAAACAAGCTAGTAATGAAACAAGCAAGCTTGGAAAACACTTAAATCAAAGCAAATAATACTTAGAAAAAAACTGTACTGTGCCTTTAAGAGAAAAAGAGATGCACAAACTCTGCAAAACAGTGTAAAAAAGCAGTAAACTTTACAAAAATTTTAGTTGCATCATAAAGCCTTAGTAAGATTGCACAGCTAGACAAATAAACGATTAACCCCTTAATGTAAAAACCGGATTGACAAAACGTCAAAAACCGGTAAAAAAAACATTCAGCACCTTGCCACAGCTCTGCTGTGGCGCCTACCTGACCTTTAGGAAAGATTTGTGGGGGAAAAAAACTTCTTTTAAGCCCTCAAACACAGCAGGACCCTCTGGAGAAGCAGCTGGATGTCTCCAAATAAAAAACTGCGCAACTGAGGCGCGAAAATAGGCCCCTCCCACCTCACTCGATGTTATGGGGCCTAAAAAGAAACACACCAGAGTGTTTCTAAACTAGCCATGTTGGTTAATAACCCTTAAATAAGCCACAATGACCCCTTAAAGTCCATCAAAAAACGTTATGTTTGCAATAAAAAAACGTTTTTTCCTAACAGTGTCGCCAGTAACCAATGAGCCCTTTATGCAAGCTGGGATTCCAACTAAGTGTCTGAATACAGCTTACCCTTCCCTCATGGGGATATTGCCAGCCTTTTCTAGAATTATCACAGTCTGTCTAGAAAAAAAACAGAATTTATGTTTACCTGATAAATTACTTTCTCCAACGGTGTGTCCGGTCCACGGCGTCATCCTTACTTGTGGGATATTCTCTTCCCCAACAGGAAATGGCAAAGAGCCCAGCAAAGCTGGTCACATGATCCCTCCTAGGCTCCGCCTTCCCCAGTCATTCGACCGACGTAAAGGAGGAATATTTGCATAGGAGAAATCATATGATACCGTGGTGACTGTAGTTAAAGAAAATAAATTATCAGACCTGATTAAAAAACCAGGGCGGGCCGTGGACCGGACACACCGTTGGAGAAAGTAATTTATCAGGTAAACATAAATTCTGTTTTCTCCAACATAGGTGTGTCCGGTCCACGGCGTCATCCTTACTTGTGGGAACCAATACCAAAGCTTTAGGACACGGATGAAGGGAGGGAGCAAATCAGGTCACCTAGATGGAAGGCACCACGGCTTGCAAAACCTTTCTCCCAAAAATAGCCTCAGAAGAAGCAAAAGTATCAAATTTGTAAAATTTAGTAAAAGTGTGCAGTGAAGACCAAGTCGCTGCCTTACATATCTGATCAACAGAAGCCTCGTTCTTGAAGGCCCATGTGGAAGCCACGGCCCTAGTGGAATGAGCTGTGATTCTTTCAGGAGGCTGCCGTCCGGCAGTCTCGTAAGCCAATCTGATGATGCTTTTAAGCCAAAAGGAGAGAGAGGTAGAAGTTGCTTTTTGACCTCTCCTTTTACCAGAACAAACAACAAACAAGGAAGATGTTTGTCTAAAATCCTTTGTAGCATCTAAATAGAATTTTAAAGCACGAACTACATCCAAATTGTGCAACAAACGTTCCTTCTTTGAAACTGGATTCGGACACAAAGAAGGCACGACTATCTCCTGGTTAATGTTTTTGTTAGAAACAACTTTCGGAAGAAAACCAGGTTTAGTACGCAAAACCACCTTATCTGCATGGAACACCAGATAAGGAGGAGAACACTGCAGAGCAGATAATTCTGAAACTCTTCTAGCAGAAGAAATTGCAACCAAAAACAAAACTTTCCAAGATAATAACTTAATATCTATGGAATGTAAGGGTTCAAACGGAACCCCCTGAAGAACTGAAAGAACTAAATTGAGACTCCAAGGAGGAGTCAAAGGTTTGTAAACAGGCTTGATTCTAACCAGAGCCTGAACAAAGGCTTGAACATCTGGCACAGCTGCCAGCTTTTTGTGAAGTAACACAGATAAAGCAGAAATCTGTCCCTTCAAAGAACTTGCAGATAATCCTTTCTCCAAACCTTCTTGAAGAAAGGATAGAATCTTAGGAATTTTTATCTTGTCCCAAAGGAATCCTTTAGATTCACACCAACAGATATATTTTTTCCATATTTTGTGGTATATTTTTCTAGTTACAGGCTTTCTGGCCTGAACAAGAGTATCAATGACAGAATCTGAGAACCCTCGCTTTGATAAGATCAAGCGTTCAATCTCCAGGCAGTCAGTTGGAGTGAGACCAGATTCGGATGTTCGAACGGACCTTGAACAGGAAGGTCCCGTCTCAAAGGTAGCTTCCATGGTGGTGCCGATGACATATTCACCAGGTCTGCATACCAAGTCCTGCGTGGCCACGCAGGAGCTATCAAGATCACCGATGCCCTCTCCTGATTGATCCTGGCTACCAGCCTGGGAATGAGAGGAAACGGCGGGAATACATAAGCTAGTTTGAAGGTCCAAGGTGCTACTAGTGCATCTACTAGAGTCGCCTTGGGATCCCTGGATCTGGACCCGTAGCAAGGAACCTTGAAGTTCTGACGAGAGGCCATCAGATCCATGTCTGGAATGCCCCACAACTGAGTAATTTGGGCAAAGATTTCCGGATGGAGTTCCCACTCCCCCGGATGAAATGTCTGACGACTCAGAAAATCCGCTTCCCAATTTTCCACTCCTGGGATGTGGATTGCAGACAAGTGGCAGGAGTGAGTCTCCGCCCATTGAATGATTTTGGTCACTTCTTCCATCGCCAGGGAACTCCTTGTTCCCCCCTGATGGTTGATGTACGCAACAGTCGTCATGTTGTCTGATTGAAACCGTATGAATTTGGCCTTTGCTAGCTGAGGCCAAGCCTTGAGAACATTGAATATCGCTCTCAGTTCCAGAATATTTATCGGGAGAAGAGATTCTTCCCGAGACCAAAGACCCTGAGCTTTCAGGGGTCCCCAGACCGCGCCCCAGCCCACCAGACTGGCGTCGGTCGTGACAATGACCCACTCTGGTCTGCGGAAGCTCATCCCGTGTGACAGGTTGTCCAGGGACAGCCACCAATGGAGTGAAACTCTGGTCCTCTGATCTACTTGTATCGTCGGAGACAAGTCTGTATAATCCCCATTCCACTGACTGAGCATGCACAGTTGTAATGGTCTTAGATGAATTCGCGCAAAAGGAACTATGTCCATTGCCGCTACCATCAAACCTATTACTTCCATGCACTGCGCTATGGAAGGAAGAGGAACAGAATGAAGTACTTGACAAGAGTTTAGAAGTTTTGATTTTCTGGCCTCTGTCAGAAAAATCCTCATTTCTAAAGAGTCTATTATTGTTCCCAAGAAGGGAACCCTTGTTGACGGAGATAGAGAACTTTTTTCTACGTTCACTTTCCACCCGTGAGATCTGAGAAAGGCCAGGACAATGTCCGTGTGAGCCTTTGCTTGTGGAAGGGACGACGCTTGAATCAGAATGTCGTCCAAGTAAGGTACTACTGCAATGCCCCTTGGTCTTAGCACCGCTAGAAGGGACCCTAGTACCTTTGTGAAAATTCTTGGAGCAGTGGCTAATCCGAACGGAAGTGCCACAAACTGGTAATGCTTGTCCAGAAATGCGAACCTTAGGAACCGATGATGTTCCTTGTGGATAGGAATATGTAGATACGCATCCTTTAAATCCACCGTGGTCATGAATTGACCTTCCTGGATGGAAGGAAGAATTGTTCGAATGGTTTCCATTTTGAACGATGGGACCTTGAGAAACTTGTTTAGGATCTTGAGATCTAAGATTGGTCTGAATGTTCCCTCTTTTTTGGGAACTACGAACAGATTGGAGTAGAACCCCATCCCTTGTTCTCCTAATGGAACAGGATGAATCACTCCCATTTTTAACAGGTCTTCTACACAATGTAAGAATGCCTGTTTTTTTATGTGGTCTGAAGACAATTGAGACCTGTGGAACCTCCCCCTTGGGGGAAGTCCCTTGAATTCCAGAAGATAACCTTGGGAGACTATTTCTAGCGCCCAAGGATCCAGAACATCTTTTGCCCAAGCCTGAGCGAAGAGAGAGAGTCTGCCCCCCACCAGATCCGGTCCCGGATCGGGGGCCAACATCTCATGCTGTCTTGGTAGCAGTGGCAGGTTTCTTGGCCTGCTTTCCTTTGTTCCAGCCTTGCATTGGCCTCCAGGCTGGCTTGGCTTGAGAAGTATTACCCTCTTGCTTAGAGGACGTAGCACTTGGGGCTGGTCCGTTTCTGCGAAAGGGACGAAAATTAGGTTTATTTTTGGCCTTGAAAGACCTATCCTGAGGAAGGGCGTGGCCCTTGCCCCCAGTGATATCAGAAATAATCTCTTTCAAGTAAGGGCCAAACAGCGTTTTCCCCTTGAAAGGAATGTTAAGCAATTTGTTCTTGGAAGACGCATCCGCTGACCAAGATTTTAGCCAAAGCGCTCTGCGCGCCACAATAGCAAACCCAGAATTTTTCGCCGCTAATCTAGCCAATTGCAAAGTGGCGTCTAGGGTGAAAGAGTTAGCCAATTTGAGAGCATGAATTCTGTCCAAAATCTCCTCATAAGAAGAATCTTTATTGAGCGCCTTTTCTAGTTCATCGAACCAGAAACACGCTGTTGTAGTGACAGGAACAATGCATGAAATTGGTTGTAGAAGGTAACCTTGCTGAACAAACATCTTTTTAAGCAAACCCTCTAATTTTTTATCCATAGGATCTTTGAAAGCACAACTATCTTCTATGGGTATAGTGGTGCGTTTGTTTAGAGTAGAAACCGCCCCCTCGACCTTGGGGACTGTCTGCCATAAGTCCTTTCTGGGGTCGACCATAGGAAACAATTTCTTAAATATAGGGGGAGGGACGAAAGGTATGCCGGGCCTTTCCCATTCTTTATTTACAATGTCCGCCACCCGCTTGGGTATAGGAAAAGCTTCGGGGGGCCCCGGGACCTCTAGAAACTTGTCCATTTTACATAATTTCTCTGGAATGACCAAATTCTCACAATCATCCAGAGTAGATAACACCTCCTTAAGCAGGGCGCGGAGATGTTCCAATTTAAATTTAAATGTAATCACATCAGGTTCAGCTTGTTGAGAAATTTTCCCTGAATCTGAAATTTCTCCCTCAGACAAAACCTCCCTGGCCCCCTCAGACTGGTGTAGGGGCACTTCAGAACCAATATCATCAGCGTCCTCATGCTCTTCAGTATTTTCTAAAACAGAGCAGTCGCGCTTTCGCTGATAAGTGGGCATTTTGGCTAAAATGTTTTTGATAGAATTATCCATTACAGCCGTTAATTGTTGCATAGTAAGGAGTATTGGCGCACTAGATGTACTAGGGGCCTCCTGTGTGGGCAAGACTGGTGTAGACGAAGGAGGGGATAATGCAGTACCATGCTTACTCCCCTCACTTGAGGAATCATCTTGGGCATCATTTTCTCTAAATTTTGTGTCACATAAATCACATCTATTTAAATGAGAAGGAACCTTGGCTTCCCCACATACAGAACACAGTCTATCTGGTAGTTCAGACATGTTATTAAACAGGCATAAACTTGATAACAAAGTACAAAAAACGTTTTAAAATAAAATCGTTACTGTCACTTTAAATTTTAAACTGAACACACTTTATTACTGCAAATGTGAAAAAGTATGAAGGAATTGTTCAAAATTCACCAAAATTTCACCACAGTGTCTTAAAGCCTTAAAAGTATTGCACACCAAATTTGAAAGCTTTAACTCTTAAAATAACGGAACCGGAGCCGTTTTTATATTTAACCCCTTTACAGTCCCTGGTATCTGCTTTGCTGAGACCCAACCAAGCCCAAAGGGGAATACGATACCAAATGACTCCTTCAGAAAGTCTTTTCTGTGTATCAGAGCTCCTCAAACATGCATCTGCATGTCATGCTTCCCAAAAACAAGTGCGCAATAGAGGCGCGAAAATGAGGCTCTGCCTATGATTAGGGAAAGCCCCTAGAGGATAAGGTGTCCAATACAGTGCCTGCCGGTTATTTTACATAAATCCCAAGAATAAAATAATTCCTCAAAGCTATGAAGTATTAAAATATGTTTATATATCAATCGTTTTAGCCCAGAAAATGTCTACAGTCTTAAAAGCCCTTGTGAAGCCCTTTTTTTCTTATGTAATAAAAATGGCTTACCGGATCCCATAGGGAAAATGACAGCTTCCAGCATTACATCGTCTTGTTAGAAATGTGTCATACCTCAAGCAGCAAAAGTCTGCTCACTGTTTCCCCCAACTGAAGTTAATTCCTCTCAACAGTCCTGTGTGGAAACAGCCAACGATTTTAGTAACGGTTGCTAAAATCATTTTCCTCTTACAAACAGAAATCTTCATCACCTTTCTGTTTCAGAGTAAATAGTACATACCAGCACTATTTTAAAATAAACTCTTGATTGAATAATAAAAACTACAGTTAAACACCAAAAAACTCTAAGCCATCTCCGTGGAGATGTTGCCTGTACAACGGCAAAGAGAATGACTGGGGAAGGCGGAGCCTAGGAGGGATCATGTGACCAGCTTTGCTGGGCTCTTTGCCATTTCCTGTTGGGGAAGAGAATATCCCACAAGTAAGGATGACGCCGTGGACCGGACACACCTATGTTGGAGAAATAGATTGAACATACCTCAATGCAGCTTAGCATGCAAACCGTTCCCCCAACTGAAGTTTTCCTGTACTTTTCAGCCCTTGTGAGAACAGCAGTGGATCTTAGTTACAAAGTGCTAACTAATATCATCATCCTCCTTGCAGAAATCTTCATCCTTTTCTGCCAGAGAGTGAATAGTACACACCGGTACCATTTAAAATAACAAACTTTTGCTTGAGAAAATAAAAACTAACATTTTTGTTTGGCAGGCAAAGAGAATGATTGGGGGGGGGGAGCTAAGGGAGGAGCTATATAGACAGCTCTCCTGTGGATGCTCTCTTTGCCACTTCCCGTTAGAAAGGAGAATATCCCACAAGTATGGATGAATCCGTAGACTCGATACATCTTACAAGAGAAATAGATAAAGCAGAAATCTGTCCTTTTAAGGAACTTGCTGATAACCCTTTCTCCAAACCTTCTTGGAGAAAAGATAAAATCCTAGGAATCCTAATCTTACTCCATGAGTAGCCCTTGGATTCGCACCAATAAAGATATTTACACCATATCTTATGATAAATCTTTCTAGTAGCAGGCTTACGTGCCTGGATCAAAGTACCAATGACCGAATCAGAGAACCCTCGCTTCAATAAAATCAAGCGTTCAATCTCCAAGCAGTCAGCTGCAGAGAAACTAGTTTCGGATGATGGAAGGGTCCCTGAATGAGAAGGTCCTGCCTCAATGGAAGCTTCCACGGCACGGTGGCAGAGAGGACATGTCCACCAGATCGGCATACCAAGTCCTGCAA
Organism: Bombina bombina; assembly: GCF_027579735.1. Classification (NCBI taxonomy): domain Eukaryota; kingdom Metazoa; phylum Chordata; class Amphibia; order Anura; family Bombinatoridae; genus Bombina; species Bombina bombina. The sequence goes on from NC_069503.1 coordinate 348,308,230, forward strand.
GGCCACACAGGAGCGATGAGAATCACCAAAGCCCTCTCCTGTTTGATCCTAGCAATCACCCGGGGAAGGAGAGCAAACGGTGGAAACATAAGCTAGGTTGAACGACCAAGGCATCTATAAGTTCGGCCTGAGAATCCCTGGACCTGGATCCGTATGTCGGGAGCTTGGCATTCTGACGAGATGCCATAATATCCAGCTCCGGTCTGCCCCATCTGAGAATCAGGGTGGCAAAGAACTCCGGATGGAGTTCCCATTCCCCCAGATGAAAAGTCTGTCTGCTCAAACAATCCACTTCCCAGTTGTCCTTTCCTGGGATGTAGATTGCTGACAGATGACAAGAGTGAGCCTCCGCCCACCGAATTATCTTGGATACTTCGGTCATTGTTAAGGAACTCCTTGTTCCTCCCTGATGATTGATGTAAGCCACAGTCGTGATGTTGTCCGACTGAAATCGGATGAATTTGGCCAAAGCCAACTGAGGCCAAGCCTGAAGCACATTGGATATTGCTCTCAACTACAGAATATTGATTGGCAGTAGAGACTCCGACCGAGTCCACACACCCTGAGCCTTCAGGGAATTCCAAACTGCACCCTATCCTAGTAGACTGGCATCCGTTGTCACTATCACCAATGAGGGTCTGCGGAAGCATGTCACTTGGGACAGATGATCCTGTGACCAAAGAAGAGAGTCTCTTGTCTCCTAATCCAGATCTATCTGGGGAGACAAATTTGCATAATCTCCATTCCACTGTCTGAGCATGCTCAGTTGTAGAGGTCTGAGATGAAAACGAGCAAACGGAATGATGTCCATTGCCGCCGCCATCAATCCAATTACCTCCATGCACTGAGCCACTGATGGCCAAGGATTGGACTGAAGGGATCGGCATGTATTCAGAATCTTTAACTTTCTGACTTCCATCAAGAAGATTTTCATGGATATAGTCTATTAGAGTTCCCAGGAAAGGAACCCTTGTCTGTGGAATTAGTGAACTCTTCTAGATATACCTTCCACCCGTGAGTCCTTAGAAAGGATAGAACAATGTCAGTCTGAGATTTTGTCAGCTGATAAGACTCCTGGATCAGAATATCGTCCTGATAAGGCGCCACTGCAATGCCCCGCGGCCTGAGAACCGTCAGCAAAGATCCTAGAACCTTTGTGAAGATCCTGGGTATCTTGGTCAAATCGAAAGGAAGGGCCACGAACTGAAAATGTTTATTAAGAAAAGCAAACCTTAGGAACTTGTGATGATCCCTGTGGATAGGAACATGAAGATATGCATCCTTTAGATCCACGGTAGTCATAAATTGACCCTCCTGGATCAATGGAAGAACGGTACGAATAGTTTCCATCTTGAAGGATGGAACTCTGAGAAACTTGTTCAGACGCTTGAGGTCTAAAATAGGTCGTAACGTTCCTTCTTTTTTGGGAACTACAAAGAGATTTGAATAAAATCCCTGCCCCTGTATTGGAACGGGACATATAACTCCCATGGAGGAGAGATCTCTTACACAGTGTAAGAACGCCTCTTTATCTGGTCTACAGATGATCGTGAAAGAAGAAACCTTCCTCTAAAGAAGGAATTTTTGAACTCCAACTGATACCCCTGAGACACAATTTCTAGTGTCCAGGGATCCTGAACGCCTCTTATCCAAGCCTGGATAAAGTGAGACAATCTGCCACCTACCAAATCCAGTCCCGGATCGGGGGCCGACCCTTCATGCTGTCTTCGTAGCAGCAGCTGGCTTCTTGGATTGTTTGCCTTTGTTCCAAGACTCTTTGGGTCTCCAAGAGGACTTGGCTTGTGAGTCTTCCTGTTTAGCGGAAGAGGAAGCAGGCATTCCCGTGCCAGAAATCACAAAAAAGCGAAGACTTAGAGCCGACATCTATAGAAACATGCTCTAACCAAAAAGGCTCGGTGACAGAGAAACCTGAAAACTATAATTCAGTGGGAAAATTTTAAAGAAAAGTTAGCCAACTCAAAAGGCTTTTATCCTAGCCTGGTCCCTTATCCAGGGAAGAAGGCCTGATTCTAGTGCCAATTTACTAGTAACAGAACACCACATCAAACCATACGCCGTTGCACAGGTGGTTGCCGTTACAAGCTCTAGTTTATGAGCCTTTATACGTTCTTACTCACCTCTAAGGGGATCATAGAACTTTTAGCTAGGTTGATCATGGGAAAACATCCTTGTGATGAAAAGGAATGCAGTTCTCCATCCCAATAACGCATCAGAAGCCGTAGGTAACACCCATAGTGACGGAGTCGTCCAGGATAGCTAAAACCTCCTAAGTAACACACGGAGACAGCCAAACTAAGACAAAGGAAAAACAACCTCAGGACCAAATAAAGAGAAAATTCAAACTGAGCCTGAGAATTCATTAACAGAAAATCCCGAAGTATCTTCCTCTTCGTCAACAGGGAAGAAATATCTGGGATAGCAATTTCTAAACAATCATGCTGATTAAAATTAATTCCTCTAGAAAAGTTTACTTCTACATAGGAAAAAACTATGATGTTTTTAATTTGTGGAACACTAGAGGAGAAATACGTGGCATAGGTTGACCACAGACAAGAGACTCCCATCATAGTAGGGGTCAGAAAAGAAACAAAAATTCTCTTTTTTTCTTTTTTTTTTAAATGAAAAAGTAATATTTTGTGCAAACGTATTCCATCCGCAGACATAAAGGATGGAGTCAACAACAGTAAAAACCCTTTAAGACTAACAGAGATCTTAATGTCTCTTTAAATATTAAAATAAACTAATTTACTGCTTATATGTCCCTGAAATAATAAACAGAGAAATTATGGCAAATAAAATGAACAAATAAAAAAACGTTACTGTCACTTTAAATATAAACCAGTAACGTTTACTGCAGTCCGCTCTACATCGCTTGCTTACAAAAATTTGCTAATTGTACCATGTTATCAACGAATAATGCAACACGTAGCCATCAATCATAGTACATCCTTGGGTATAGAAATAACTAAGACTGAGACACAAACTGTTAGACATTGTGACGTGTAAAATGCAATTCCATTTAAAAGAAAAAACCCATAGTGTAAACTGATCCGGAGCGCATCTGCAGCGATATCCGGACCCACATAAGACCAAACACAGATCTCGCTCATAAGCTGCTCTATGCGACACCCTCTCCTGTGTACTACAGAGCAAGAGCGGTCTCAGTCGGCCAAAAGCCCCGCCCATCGTGGGCCTGATATTCTCTAAAAACTGCATTGACAATTCAGCAGAAGAAAAGCGCCAAAACAAAACCCCGCCCCTCATGGGCGGAACAATACAAACTCACCTAGTCGCTATCATTATAATAAAAAAGGTGACCGGGAGATCGCACTGAACCTTTTTAAGTAGGAACATTAATAACAGTTATCGGGCACATCCCACATGGTATCCCGCCCGGTTAACATCTCTAAGCCACTCTCCTTAGCCCCAGTGCCTGCAGCCAGACGTGCTGCCAGAAAAACCTCTAATTATCAGCACAGTGTGACCGTCTCCTATATAGACGATATATGGAACAAGGTAACGTCACAGGAGTCCGCTTTACAATATAGCTCCCAGTCGTGTGACCCCACCACAAAGCCATATCCTGCTATGTGAAAGCTGAGTGGTACATAGTAAATAAGGAAACCGTTACAATAAAGGTACATTACCCCACAACAAAAAAGGTAGTATACACATAGCCATTGCTGAGGTAGAACTGTCCCAGAAAAACAAAAAAGCTGCACATACCTCTATGCTGAGTAACAGCATGATCGGTCCCACAGGATCAACAGGTCTTCTCCCTCCTGCAGTTCTGTGGAAACATACAGGGCCTTAGTTAATATTTGCTAAGACCACATTCTGAAGGGCAGCACTCAGTATGGGAGGCGCAGTGAGAATATAAGCCCACCAGATCCCATTGCCTTAAAGCCACCAAATGCTTCTCTTATTACTGAAGAGACTGATCTGGTCTAGGCTACACCCCTGAACAAAGCAGTACACTCAGACACTACTTTAAAAAAATAATAAACTCTTGATAGAAGAATCTAAAACTAACACCTCACTTTACCTCTTCCTATCACTAACACAGGCAAAAAGAATGACTGGGGTGGGAGGGAAGGGAGGATAGAGATAGATAGAGCTCTGCTGTGGTGCTCTTTGCCTCCTCCTGCTGACCAGGATGCGATATCCCATAAGGATGAAATCCGTTGACTCGTCATATCTTGTAAAAGAAATTATATATATATATATATATATATATATATATATATATATATATATATGCATGCAAGTCCTGGTGAACATTTTAGGGGTGAGGGGGCAGCAGAATTTTGAGTGCTTAAGGCAACACACAACCTAAATACGCCACTGATAAGAATACATTTTTACCTCCCACCCACAAGCACTTACATTCATAGCAGCAATATCATTTTCATAGGACTCCCTAATTTTTTTCATTATTTCTTCCTCAGCCTTGGCACAGGCCTCAATGCTGCCTTTTACCGTAATAGTCCTTTCAGGATTATACAACGTCAAATCTTGCAGTCTGGGAAAATGTAAATAGGAAATATGGTTAGAACATACACTTTAGGTTAAGCACAATAACAGCAATAAAAATATTATATTTATTCTACTTACGGCGATATGGTGATCTTGGTATCTGTATCCTGCTCAATTTTCTTCAGGTTCCGTCCTTCTTTGCCAATGAGGCGACCCACAAAATTGTTATGTGCCAATATTTTTAAAGGGATTTCTTCAGTGCTAACCAAAATAAAAAAAAAATGAAAATATAAAATAAAATCTCATAGGGACATAGCCACAAGGAAGGAAGGGACTTACCGGTTAAATAGGACGCAAGAGACTGTTTTGCTTATCAGAACTGGTTTCCAGCTCTTTTGTTAAACAACCCCAAAGCGGGCTGAGTTCTATACATTTTACCGGACTTAGTAACAAGATAAAGTGGCTGTATGTTCTTTTTAAAATGTTTTTAATATAGTTTTTAATAAATACTGAAAGAAGTAGACCTGGATGCCTAAGAGTATTTCATATAGTGCTGTAATCCTAGAGCTAGACGTAGCATTGAAGGGTCTGAGTACCTGTATCTATGTATAGGAGACTGCCCACCTTAATACATGGTTACAACTAGGATCCTTTGATGTTTTTTAGGATTGAAGAAATTGTGCAGAATAAAAAAAACATAATTTATGCTTACCTGATAAATTTATTTCTCTTGTAGTGTGTTCAGTCCACGGGTCATCCATTACTTATGGGATATATTCTCCTTCCCAACAGGAAGTTGCAAGAGGATCACCCAAGCAGAGCTGCTATATAGCTCCTCCCCTCACATGTCATATCCAGTCATTCGACCGAAACAAGACGAGAAAGGAGAAACTATAAGGTGCAGTGGTGACTGGAGTTATAATTTTAAAATTTAGAACCTGCCTTAAAAAGACAGGGCGGGCCGTGGACTGAACACACTACAAGAGAAATAAATTTATCAGGTAAGCATAAATTATGTTTTCTCTTGTTAAGTGTGTTCAGTCCACGGGTCATCCATTACTTATGGGATATATTCTCCTTCCCAACAGGAAGTTGCAAGAGGATCACCCAAGCAGAGCTGCTATATAGCTCCTCCCCTCACATGTCATATCCAGTCATTCGACCGAAACAAGACGAGAAAGGAGAAACTATAAGGTGCAGTGGTGACTGGAGTTATAATTTTAAAATTTAGAACCTGCCTTAAAAAGACAGGGCGGGCCGTGGACTGAACACACTACAAGAGAAATAAATTTATCAGGTAAGCATAAATTATGTTTTCTCTTGTTAAGTGTGTTCAGTCCACGGGTCATCCATTACTTATGGGATACCAATACCAAAGCTAAGTACACGGATGATGGGAGGGACAAGGCAGGAACATTAAACAGAAGGAACCACTGCCTGTAGAACCTTTCTCCCAAAACCAGCCTCCGAAGAAGCGAAAGTGTCAAATTTGTAAAATTTGGAAAAAGTATGAAGTGAAGACCAAGTTGCAGCCTTGCAAATCTGTTCAACAGAGGCCTCATTCTTAAAGGCCCAGGTGGAAGCCACAGCTCTAGTGGAATGAGCTGCAATTCTTTCAGGAGGCTGCTGTCCAGCAGTCTCATAGGCTAAACGTATTATGCTACGAAGCCAAAAAGAGAGAGGTAGCCAAAGCCTTTTGACCTCTCCTCTGTCCAGAGTAAACGACAAACAGAGAAGAAGTTTGTCTGAAATCTTTAGTTGCCTGTAAGTAGAACTTCAGAGCACGGACCACGTCTAGATTATGCAAAAGACGTTCCTTCTTTGAAGAAGGGTTAGGACATAATGATGGAACAACAATCTCTTGATTGATATTCCTGTTAGAAACAACCTTAGGTAAAAACCCAGGCTTAGTACGCAGAACTACCTTGTCTGAATGAAAGATCAGATAAGGAGAATCACAATGTAAGGCAGATAACTCAGAGACTCTTCGAGCCGAGGAAATAGCCATCAAAAACAAAACTTTCCAAGATAAAAGCTTAATATCAATGGAATGAAGGGGTTCAAACGGAACACCCTGAAGAACTTTAAGAACCAAGTTTAAGCTCCACAGAGGAGCAACAGCTTTAAACACAGGCTTAATTCTAGCCAAAGCCTGACAAAAAGCCTGGACGTCTGGATTCTCTGCCAGACGTTTGTGTAAAAGAATAGACAGAGCTGAAATCTGTCCCTTTAGCGAACTAGCGGATAAACCCTTTTCTAAACCCTCTTGTAGAAAAGCCAATATCCTAGGAATCCTAACCTTACTCCATGAGTAACTCTTGGATTCGCACCAATATAAAAATTTACGCCATATCTTATGGTAAATTTTTCTTGTCACAGGTTTCAGAGCCTGTATTAATGTATCAATGACCGAATCCGAAAACCCACGCTTTGATAGAATCAAGCGTTCAATTTCCAGGCAGTCAGCGTCAGAGAAATTATGTTTGGATGGTTGAAAGGACCCTGAATTAGAAGGTCCTGCCTCAGAGGCAGAGACCATGGTGGACAGGACGACATGTCCACTAGGTCTGCATACCAGGTCCTGCGTGGCCACACAGGCGCTATCAGAACTACCGATGCCCTCTCCTGTTTGATCCTGGCAATCAGTCAAGGTAGCAACGGAAATGGTGGAAACACATAAGCTATGTTGAAAACCCAAGGGGCTGCTAATGCATCTACCAGCACCGCTCCCGGGTCCCTGGACCTGGATCCGTAACAAGGAAGCTTCGCGTTCTGGCGAGATGCCATGAGATCCAGATCCGGTTTGCCCCAACAACGAATCAGTTGAGCAAATACCTCCGGGTGAAGTTCCCACTCTCCCGGATGAAAAGTCTGGCGACTTAGGAAATCCGTCTCCCAGTTCTCCCCGCCTGGGATGTAAATCGCTGACAGGTGGCAAGAGTGAGACTCTGCCCAGTGAATTATCTTCGAGACCTCCAACATCGCTAAGGAACTCCTGGTTCCCCCTTGATGATTGATGTAGGCCACAGTCGTGATATTGTCCGACTGAAATCTGATGAACCTCAGTTTTGCTAACTGAGGCAAAGCTAGAAGAGCATTGAATATTGCTCTTAATTCTAGAATGTTTATTGGAAGGAGTTTCTCCTCCTGAGTCCATGATCCCTGAGCCTTCAGGGAATTCCAGACTGCTCCCCAGCCTAGAAGGCTGGCATCCGTTGTTACAATCGTCCAATCTGGTCTGCGAAAGGTCATTCCTTTGGACAGATGAACCGGTGACAACCACCAGAGAAGAGAATCTCTGGTCTCCTGGTCCAGATTTAGCAAAGGGGACAGATCTGAGTAATCCCCGTTCCATTGACTGAGCATGCATAGTTGCAGCGGTCTGAGATGCAGGCGCGCAAATGGCACTATGTCCATTGCCGCGACCATTAAGCCGATTACCTCCATGCACTGAGCTACTGATGGGCTTGGAATGGAATGAAGGACACGGCAAGCATTGAGAATCTTTGATAACCTGGACTCCGTCAGGTAAATCTTCATCTCTACAGAATCTATAAGAGTCCCTAGAAAAACATAATTTATGCTTACCTGATAAATTCCTTTCTTCTGTTGTGTGATCAGTCCACGGGTCATCATTACTTCTGGGATATAACTCCTCCCCAACAGGAAATGCAAGAGGATTCACCCAGCAGAGCTGCATATAGCTCCTCCCCTCTACGTCAGTCCCAGTCATTCGACCAAGAATCAACGAGAAAGGAGTAACCAAGGGTGAAGTGGTGACTGGAGTATAATTTAAAAGATATTTACCTGCCTTAAAAACAGGGCGGGCCGTGGACTGATCACACAACAGAAGAAAGGAATTTATCAGGTAAGCATAAATTATGTTTTCTTCTGTTATGTGTGATCAGTCCACGGGTCATCATTACTTCTGGGATACCAATACCAAAGCAAAAGTACACGGATGACGGGAGGGAAAGGCAGGCTCATTATACAGAAGGAACCACTGCCTGAAGAACCTTTCTCCCAAAAATAGCCTCCGAAGAAGCAAAAGTGTCAAATTTGTAAAATTTGGAAAAAGTATGAAGTGAAGACCAAGTTGCAGCCTTGCAAATCTGTTCAACAGAGGCCTCATTCTTAAAGGCCCAAGTGGAAGCCACAGCTCTAGTGGAGTGAGCTGTAATTCTTTCAGGAGGCTGCTGTCCAGCAGTCTCATAGGCTAAACGTATTATGCTACGAAGCCAAAAAGAGAGAGAGGTAGCAGAAGCTTTTTGACCTCTCCTCTGTCCAGAGTAAACGACAAACAAGGAAGAAGTTTGACGAAAATCTTTAGTTGCCTGCAAGTAGAACTTGAGGGCACGAACTACATCCAGATTGTGTAAAAGACGTTCCTTCTTTGAAGAAGGATTTGGACACAAGGATGGGACAACAATCTCTTGATTGATGTTCCTGTTAGTGACTACCTTAGGTAAGAACCCAGGTTTAGTACGCAGAACTACCTTGTCTGAGTGAAAAATCAGATAAGGGGAATCACAATGTAAGGCTGATAACTCAGAGACTCTTCGAGCCGAGGAAATAGCCATTAAAAATAGAACTTTCCAAGATAACATTTTTATATCAATGGAATGAAGGGGTTCAAACGGAACACCCTGTAAAACGTTAAGAACTAAGTTTAAACTCCATGGTGGAGCAACAGCTTTAAACACAGGCTTGATCCTAGCTAAGGCCTGACAAAAGGACTGGACGTCTGGATTTTCTGACAGACGTCTGTGTAACAAGATGGACAGAGCTGAAATCTGTCCCTTTAATGAACTAGCTGATAAACCCTTTTCTAAACCTTCTTGTAGAAAAGACAGTATCCTAGCGATCCTAACCTTACTCCAGGAGTAACCTTTGGATTCGCACCAGTATAGGTATTTCCGCCATATTTTATGGTAAATCCTTCTGGTAACAGGCTTCCTAGCCTGAATTAGGGTATCAATAACCGACTCAGAAAAACCACGTTTTGATAAAATCAAGCGTTCAATTTCCAAGCAGTCAGCTTCAGAAAAGTTAGATTTTGATGTTTGAATGGACCCTGTATCAGAAGGTCCTGTCTTAGAGGTAGAGACCAAGGCGGACAGGATGACATGTCCACTAGATCTGCATACCAAGTCCTGCGTGGCCATGCAGGTGCTATTAGAATTACTGATGCTCTCTCCTGTTTGATTTTGGCAATCAATCGAGGAAGCAGCGGGAAGGGTGGAAACACATAAGCCATCCTGAAGTTCCAAGGTGCTGTCAAAGCATCTATCAGAACTGCTCCCGGATCCCTGGATCTGGACCCGTAGCGAGGAAGTTTGGCGTTCTGGCGAGACGCCATGAGATCTATCTCTGGTTTGCCCCAACGTCGAAGTATTTGGGCAAAGACCTCCGGATGAAGTTCCCACTCCCCCGGATGAAAAGTCTGGCGACTCAAGAAATCCGCCTCCCAGTTCTCCACTCCCGGGATGTGGATTGCTGACAGGTGGCAAGAGTGAGACTCTGCCCAGCGAATTATCTTTGATACTTCCATCATTGCTAGGGAGCTTCTTGTCCCTCCCTGATGGTTGATGTAAGCTACAGTCGTGATGTTGTCCGACTGAAACCTGATGAACCCCCGAGTTGTTAACTGGGGCCAAGCCAGAAGGGCATTGAGAACTGCTCTCAATTCCAGAATGTTTATTGGAAGGAGACTCTCCTCCTGATTCCATAGTCCCTGAGCCTTCAGAGAATTCCAGACAGCGCCCCAACCTAGTAGGCTGGCGTCTGTTGTTACAATTGTCCAGTCTGGCCTGCTGAATGGCATCCCCCTGGACAGGTGTGGCCGATAAAGCCACCATAGAAGAGAATTTCTGGTCTCTTGATTCAGATTCAGAGTAGGGGACAAATCTGAGTAATCCCCATTCCACTGACTTAGCATGCATAATTGCAGCGGTCTGAGGTGTAGGCGTGCAAAAGGTACTATGTCCATTGCCGCTACCATTAAGCCGATCACCTCCATGCATTGAGATACTGACGGGTGTTGAATGGAATGAAGGACGCGGCATGCATTTTGAAGCTTTGTTAACCTGTCTTCTGTCAGGTAAATCTTCATTTCTACAGAATCTATAAGAGTCCCCAAGAATGGAACTCTTGTGAGAGGAAAGAGAGAACTCTTCTTTTCGTTCACTTTCCATCCATGCGACCTTAGAAATGCCAGAACTAACTCTGTATGAGACTTGGCAGTTTGAAAGCTTGAAGCTTGAATTAGAATGTCGTCTAGGTACGGAGCTACCGAAATCCCTCGCGGTCTTAGTACCGCTAGAAGGGCACCCAGAACCTTTGTGAAGATTCTTGGAGCCGTAGCCAATCCGAATGGAAGAGCTACAAACTGGTAGTGCCTGTCTAAGAAGGCAAACCTTAGATACCGGTGATGATCTTTGTGGATCGGTATGTGAAGGTAAGCATCCTTTAAATCCACTGTGGTCATGTACTGACCCTCTTGGATCATGGGTAAGATTGTCCGAATAGTTTCCATTTTGAACGATGGAACTCTTAGGAATTTGTTTAGAGTCTTTAAATCTAAGATTGGCCTGAAAGTTCCCTCTTTTTTGGGAACCACAAACAGGTTTGAGTAGAACCCTTGTCCTTGTTCCGACCGCGGAACCGGATGGATCACTCCCATTAATAACCGATCTTGTACGCAGCGTAGAAACGCTTCTTTCTTTATCTGGTTTGTTGACAACCTTGACAGATGAAATCTCCCTCTTGGGGGAGATAATTTGAAGTCTAGAAGGTATCCCTGCGATATGATCTCTAGAGCCCAGGGATCCTGAACATCTCTTGCCCAGGCCTGGGCGAAGAGAGAGAGTCTGCCCCCCACTAGATCCGGTCCCGGATCGGGGGCTCTCGGTTCATGCTGTCTTTGGGGCAGCAGCAGGTTTCCTGGCCTGCTTGCTCTTGTTCCAGGACTGGTTAGGCTTCCAGCCTTGCCTGTAACGAGCAACAGCTCCTTCCTGTTTTGGTGCAGTGGAGGTTGATGCTGCTCCTGTTTTAAAGTTCCGAAAGGGACGAAAATTAGACTGTCTAGCCTTAGCTTTGGCTTTGTCTTGAGGTAGGGCGTGGCCCTTACCTCCTGTAATGTCAGCGATAATCTCTTTCAAACAGGGCCCAAATAAAGACTGCCCCTTGAAAGGTATATTAAGTAATTTGGACTTAGAAGTAACATCAGCTGACCAGGATTTTAGCCACAGCGCCCTACGTGCCTGTATGGCGAATCCTGAGTTCTTAGCCGTAAGTTTGGTTAAATGTACTACGGCCTCCGAAATGAAGGAATTAGCTAGTTTAAGGACTCTAAGCCTGTCCGTAATGTCGTCTAGCGTAGATGAACTAAGGTTCTCTTCAAGCGACTCAATCCAAAATGCTGCCGCAGCCGTAATCGGCGCGATACATGCAAGGGGTTGTAATATAAAACCTTGTTGAACAAACATTTTCTTAAGGTAACCCTCTAATTTTTTATCCATTGGATCTGAGAAAGCACAGCTATCCTCCACCGGGATAGTGGTACGCTTAGCTAAAGTAGAAACTGCTCCCTCCACCTTGGGGACCGTTTGCCATAAGTCCCGAGTGGTGGCGTCTATTGGAAACATCTTTCTAAATATTGGAGGGGGTGAGAACGGCACACCGGGTCTATCCCACTCCTTAGTAACAATTTCAGTTAGTCTCTTAGGTATAGGAAAAACGTCAGTACTCGCCGGTACCGCAAAGTATTTATCCAACCTACACAGTTTCTCTGGTATTGCAACGGTGTTACAATCGTTGAGAGCTGCTAAGACCTCCCCTAGTAATACACGGAGGTTCTCCAATTTAAATTTAAAATTTGAAATATCTGAGTCCAATCTGTTTGGATCAGAACCGTCACCCACAGAATGAAGCTCTCCGTCCTCATGCTCTGCGAGCTGTGACGCAGTATCAGACATGGCCCTAGCATTGTCAGCGCACTCTGTTCTCACCCCAGAGTGATCACGCTTGCCTCTTAGTTCTGGTAATTTAGACAAAACTTCAGTCATAACAGTAGCCATATCTTGTAATGTTATCTGTAATGGCCGCCCAGATGTACTAGGCGCCAAAATATCACGCACCTCCCGGGCGGGAGATGCAGGTACTGCCGCGTGAGGCGAGTTAGTCGGCATAACTCTCCCCTCGCTGTTTGGTGAAATTTGTTCACATTGTACAGATTGACTTTTATTTAAAGTAGCATCAATACAGTTAGTACATAAATTTCTATTGGGCTCCACCTTGGCATTGGAACAAATGACACAGATATCTTCCTCTGAGTCAGACATGTTTAACACACTAGCAAAAAACTTACAACTTGGTTATAATCTTTTTTAGCAAAAAACGTACTGTGCCTCAAAGAGGTACTAACGATTAAATGACAGTTGAAATAGTGAACTGAAAAACAGTTATAGCATCAAACTTTAAAACAACAAAACTTTTAGCAAAGGTTTGTTCCCATTAGTAAAATAACAATAATTAAATTTGACATAAAAAATACAAAGCAACGTTTTTATTCACAGTCACTATAAGAATTCTCACAGCTCTGCTGAGAGAATTTACCTCCCTTCAAAGAAGTTTGAAGACCCCTGAGATCTATCAGAGATGAACCGGATCATGCAGGAAAAATAAAAGTAACTGACTGGTATTTTTTGATGCGTAGCAAAGAGCGCCAAAACGGCCCCTCCCTCTCCCACACAGCAGTGAAGAGAAACGAAACTGTCACAAATAAAGCAAAAAAACTGCCAAGTGGAAAATAATGCCCAAATATTTATTCACACAGTACCTCAGCAATGTAAACGATTCTACATTCCAGCAAAAACGTTTAACATGATAAATAGTTATTAAAAAGGATTAGTGACCTTTAACAGAGTAGTTCCGGTGAAATACCATCCCCAGAATACTGAAGTGTATACATACATGTCATTTTAACGGTATGGCAGGATTTTCTCATCAATTCCATTCAGAAAATAAAAACTGCTACATACCTCAATGCAGATTCCTCTGCCCGCTGTCCCCTGATCTGAAGCCTTTACCTCCCTCAGATGGCCGAGAACAGCAATATGATCTTAACTACTCCGGTTAAAATCATAGTAAAAAACTCTGGTAGATTCTTCCTCAAACTCTGCCAGAGAAGTAATAACACGCTCCGGTGCTATTTTAAAATAACAAACTTTTGATTGAAGTCATAAAAACTAAGTATAATCACCATAGTCCTCTCACACATCCTATCTAGTCGTTGGGTGCAAGAGAATGACTGGGACTGACGTAGAGGGGAGGAGCTATATGCAGCTCTGCTGGGTGAATCCTCTTGCATTTCCTGTTGGGGAGGAGTTATATCCCAGAAGTAATGATGACCCGTGGACTGATCACACATAACAGAAGAAAGGAACCCTTGTGAGAGGTAACAGAGAACTCTTTTCCACGTTCACTTTCCACCCATGCGACCTCAGAAATGCTAGAACTATCTCTGTATGAGACTTTGCATTCTGGAAACTTGACGCTTGTATCAGAATGTCGTCTAGGTACGGAGCCACCGCTATGCCTCGTGGTCTTAGTACCGCCAGATGCGAGCCCAAAACCTTCGTAAAAATTCTCGGGGCCGTGGCTAACCCGAAGGGAAGAGCCACAAACTTGTAATGCCTGTCTAGAAAGGCAAACCTTAGGTACCGATAATGATACTTGTGAATCGGTATGTGAAGGTAAGCATCCTTTAAGTCCACTGTGGTCATATATTGACCCTCTTGGATCATGGGTAGGATGGTTCGAATGGTTTCCATCTTGAACGATGGTACCCTTAGGAATTTGTTTAAGATCTTTAAGTCCTAGATTGGTCTGAAGGTTCCCTCTTTTTTGGGAACCACAAATAGATTTGAGTAAAATCCTTGTCCCTGTTCCGATCGCGGAACTGAGTGGATTACTCCCATGATTAAGAGGTCTTATACACATTGTAGAAATGCCTCTCTCTTTACTAGGTTTGTAGATAACCTCGATAGATGGAACCTCCCTTGTGGAGGAGAGGTTTTGAAATCCAGAAGGTATCCCTGAGATATAATCTTCAACGTCCAGGGATCCTGCACATATCTTGCCCAAGCCTGGGCGAAGAGAGAAAGTCTGCCCCCCACTAAATCCGTCTCCGGATAGGGGGCCCTGTCTTCATGCTGTCTTAGGGGCGGGAGTAGGCTTTCTGGCCTGCTTGCCCTTGTTCCATGACTGGTTGCCTTTCCAACCCTGTCTGTAACGAGCAGTAGTTCCTTCCTGTTTTGGAGCGGAGGAAGTTGATGCTGCTCCTGCCTTGAAGTTACGAAAGGCACGAAAATTAGACTGTTTGGCCTTTGGTTTGGCCCTGTCCTGAGGAAGGGCGTGGCCCTTACCTCCCGTAATGTCAGCAATAATTTCCTTCAAGCCGGGCCCGAATAAGGTCTGCCCTTTGAAAGGAATGTTAAGTAGCTTAGATTTGGAAGTTACATCCGCTGACCAGGATTTAAGCCAGAGCGCTCTGCGCGCCTGTATGGCGAATCCGGAATTTTTAGCCGTAAGTTTGGTTAGATGTACTACGGCATCTGAAACAAACGCATTAGCTTGCTTAAGGGTTCTAACTTTGCTCAAAGCCTCATCCAATGGCGCTGTGCGAATCGCCTCTTCCAGAGACTCAAACCAGAATGCTGCTGCAGCCGTGACAGGCGCAATGCATGCAAGAGGCTGCAATATAAAACCCTGTTGAACAAACATTTTCTTAAGATAACCCTCTAATTTTTTTATCCATTGGATCTGAGAAAGCACAGCTATCCTCCACCGGGATAGTGGTACGTTTGGCTAAAGTAGAAACTGCTCCCTCCACCTTAGGGACCGTCTGCCATAAGTCTCGTGTGGTGGCGTCTATAGGAAACATTTTTCTAAATATCGGGGGAGGGGAAAAAGGCACACCGGGTCTATCCCACTCCTTACTAATAATTTCTGTAAGTCTTTTTGGTATAGGAAAGACGTCAGTACACACCGATACCGCATAGTATCTATCCAACCTAAACATTTTCTCTGGAATTGCCACCGTGTCGCAATCATTCAGAGCCGCTAATACCTCCCCTAGTAACACACGGAGGTTCTCAAGCTTAAATTTAAAATTTTAAATTTCTGAATCCGGTCTCCCCGGATCAGAACCGTCACCGACAGAATGAAGCTCACCGTCCTCATGTTCTGCAAATTGTGACGCAGTATCAGACATGGCTCTCGTGTCATCAGCGCGCTCTGTCCTTAACCCAGAGCTATCGCGCTTTCCCCTTAATTCGGGCATATTATATAATACTTCTTTCATAACATTAGCCATATCATGTAAAGTGATTTGTAAGGGCCTAGATGTACTTGGCGTCTCAATCTTACGCATCTCCCGAGCGGGAGATGCAGGTACTGACACGTGAGGAGAGTTAGGCGGCATAATTTCCCCCTTGTTGTCTGGTGATACATTCTCTATTGGTACAGATTGACTTTTATTCAAAGCAATATCAATACAATTGGTACACATCGTTCTATTGGGCTCCACATTGGCTTTTGAACATGATGAACAGACAGTTTCCTCTGAATCAGACATGTGTAAACAGACTTAGCAATGAAACTAGCAAGCTTGGAAATCACTTTCAATAAGTTTACAAGCAATATAAAAAAACGCTGCAGAGCTTCAAAAATACAGATATAATTAAACAATTCTTAAAAAGAAGTGTATTATTAGCAGAGGATTGCACCCATTAGCAAAAGGATGATTAACCCCTCAATACCCAAAACGGATAAAACGGATATCAATTAAGATTTAACGCTTTTAATCACAGTCAAGCACACTGTCACAGATCTGCTGTGACTGATTACCTCCCTCAAAAATGAATTTTGCAGACCCCTGAGCTCTCTAGAGACGTCCTGGATCAAGGAGGAAGAAGCAGGAAGACTGTGCTAGAATTTTAACTGCGCAACAAGGCGCTAAAACAAGGTCCCTCCCACTCCTATTACAACAGTGGGAGCCCTGATATAACGGTTTCCATGCAGAAAATATATGTTAGCCATGTGGAAAAAAATCATGCCCAAAGAGATTTATCACCAAAGTACCTCACAAAAACGAATAACATGCCAGTAAACGTTTTATTAAAAAACAACATTTTCCAATGTCATGCAAAGTTATCACTAAGCCTGCTACCAGTCGCTACCACTGCAGATAAGGCTTAAGTATTATTTCAGTTTTAACAGTATTTTCTCAGTCAAATTCTAGTCCCTAGAAAATAACTCGACTGCGCATACATTTATCAGCCTGATACCAGTTGCCACTACTGCATTTAAGGCTGTACTTACATCATACGGTAACAGCAGTATTTTCTTAGTCAATTCCATTCCCAGAAAATAATGTACCGCACATACCTCATTTGCGGAGGACCCCGCATGCTATTCCCAGTTTCTGAAGTTACCCCACTCCTCAGAATGTCGAGAACAGCCAGTGGATCTTAGTTACGCCTGCTAAGATCATAGAAAAAAAACGCAGGCAGTTTCTTCTTCCAAATACTGCCTGAGATAGAAAAACAGCAAACTCCGGTGCCATTTAAAATAAACTTTTGATTGAAGAATAGTTAAGTAAAAACTCCAGCTCCTCTCGCGACCTCCTTCTTTGTTGAGGGTTGCAAGAGAATGACTGGATATGACATGTGAGGGGAGGAGCTATATAGCAGCTCTGCTTGGGTGATCCTCTTGCAACTTCCTGTTGGGAAGGAGAATATATCCCATAAGTAATGGATGACCCGTGGACTGAACACACTTAACAAGAGAAAAAAAGGACTAATCCATTTTACCTCATTTTTTGGTTCATATGTGGTATGTTTGTGCACTGTGTGTAACATAACACTATTCTTATTCACAAATGTATATTGGAATTTGTTCTCAAGTTTGTGTTTTTTTACTCACAGGGTGTTGCACAATTTTTATTTGTACGTTTAATGTCCATTTTAACAAGGACATAAATTTCCACTAGTCAGACTAGAAATGTAAAGAAAAAAAAAAAAAAAAAACACAAAAAAAAAAAAAAACACACACCCTACTTTATCAATTTATCAGATTTATCAAGGGGTTGGAGCACCGTGGGCTGCAGGGTCACATAACCTGATGACTGCTGCTTCTAAACCCACTTCGCCACCTGTTATGTGGCGTATATCAATCCCCCAGACATTTTGAATGGCTGCGCAAAATCAGGGGGCGGTATTGCACACAAGCTTTAGTGTGAAGCCAGTGGTGAAGATGAACCCCCCCCATACACCTTACTTTGTAAAATCTGGCATTAAATAGTGAATGTACTAGTAACTTTTTGTCTCTAACAATATGCAAAATTGTATTACATTGCAGTCTAGGGATAACCATGGCTTATCTTACTTCCTTTGGTGTGACCAATTAGGGACAAATATACTCTATATCCTGCACTGTCCAAGCAATCAAAATGTGGCATGTCACATGGTGAGACAGTGGAACCTCCTGCATATACTATCAGATTTCAGTCCCCCCATTTACCCTTAGTTCAGCAATTTAGGAATCGGGATTTAACAGTCTTATTTTAGTCCTTGCTACAAGGTAACTTTTTAATTTGGTAAGACGTGTTTTTTTTTTGGGGGGGGGGGGTATGCTCATGGGCTGGCTCATAGATGACAAAATGTATGCACATATAGAATAAGTTTAGCCTAAGAAAAAAAACAGGGAATATATTTTTATGCTTTTCTGATAAATTATTTACTTTCGGAATGGATGGATGGTCCACAGTCCTCCATAACATATGGGATATATTTCCTGCCACTAGGAGGTGCTCAAGTACTCCTACAAGAGCTTTAAAACCCTCCCACCTCTTAGTTTTATGTATAGCCAAGTAGAGAATAGGAAGGAAAGGTAAACCAGGGTCTGTAGAAGTGTCATTAGAACTGTAGCCCAAAAATTTAAGCGGGCGGTGCCTGTGTAAGATCATTCCGAAAGAAAATATTCAGGTAAGTATAAATTTTGTTTTCTTTTGTAAAATGATGATGGTCCACAGTCCTCCATAACATATGGGAATAATTCCCAAGCCAATGGTCTGTTACGGAAAGGGTGGAACATTTTTTTTTGGGCAGTTCTTAATTTAGCAGACACAGCGGCCTGAAGGTCCAACCTGCCAAAAGCAGCTTGCTAAAAACCAAAACCTTAAATCAATAAACACTAAAAAGAGCAGCAAATCTGCTCTAACGATATATAATCTCTCAAAAACCAACAATGTGGCAATTGTTTTTAAAGAAAGTAGCTGTAATGCTCTTAGAAAGATGACCTAATAGTCAAAGTCTTGAATCCCTTCTACCTTTGATCCCTTCTACCTTTGATCTTTCTCTAATAAAATCTAGTAAGGGGCAGAAAGCTACTGAAGAAAAGTTTGACTGAAATCTATTTGCTTGGAGACAGAACTCCAAAGCGTCTGCTATAAATCAGATTATGTTATATCTGCTACCTAGAGTTAGCAGGATCTGAACACAATGAAGGAACAACCATCCCTTGATTGGTATATTGCTTTAGGAAGAAAAATCATATTTAGTACAAAGTATAGCCTTCACCTTGAGATAGTATGAGAGAAATGTACTACATATTTAATGTAGTATCACAGAAAAAAAAAAAAAAACACCTTTTTGTGAGGCTCAGTTACCTGCTGCAATACAGCCTCTCTCTCATTTTCTTAATCTGGGATTTGACAGGCAGCTCTTTCAGGCTATAGGAACCGCCCCATACACCCTATGTAAGTTACTGACAGCACACTCCTGTGCTGGTAACTATAAGCTGACTCAGGCGTGAAGCGCAACTGAGCAAGCAGCATTCACTACGCTATTTGCTCAGCTGAAACAGCAAATTGGCTTTACAAGGAGTGATTAGCAGCCTCACTTGCACAGTTGTGCTTCACACCTGAGCCGGCATTCTAGTTACCAGCACGGGAGCGTGCTGTCAGTAACTTACATAGGGCGTATGGTGCAGATCCTATTGGCTGAAAGAGCTGCCTGTCAAATCCCAGATTAAGAAAATGTGAGAGAGGCTGTATTGCAGCAGGTAACAGAGCCTCACAAATTTTTTTTTTTAAATTTTTTTTTTTTAATAGAAGTTGAATTTGATTTTCACTAAAATAAGCATATTGATCAACTTAAAATTACAAGAGCTTTCAAATATTAAAAGTTAGGTGAATTTACTATCACTTTAAAGCAGCTGCAGCAGTATCCAGTAGAGTGCCCCTCCAGTGCAGGTATCTAGTACCACAGAGGATTGCAGTAAGAAATACTGAGTTCCCGCGATGCCTGAAGGTAGTTATGGCTGAAGTCCTGTTAGGGAAATGCTGTGCACATAACAGGATATTCCTGTGTCCCTGTATCATTCAGCTGATGTATATGAGTATTTTCTTTCTTTGTAAATTATACTCCTCAAGGACTCTAGGGCCCACATAGGTCTGAGCTCCCAATTTGTAATCCATAAGCAAGTAGCTGGAACAAACTATTCTCAAACATCTCCTACGAGGGCAAGAACAAAAACAAAATTTATGCTTACCTGATAAATTTATTTTTCTTGTGGTGTATCCAGTCCACGGGTTCATCCATTACTTGTGGGATATTCTTCTTCCCAACAGGAAGTTGCAAGAGGACACCAGCAGCAGAGCTGTCTATATAGCTCCTCCCCTAACTGCCACCCCCAGTCATTCGACCGAAGACAAGCAAGAAAAAAGGAGAAACTATAGGGTGCAGTGGTGACTAATTTAAAAATAAAAAACACCTGCCTTAAAATGACAGGGCGGGCCGTGGACTGGATACACCACAAGAGAAATAAATTTATCAGGTAAGCATAAATTTTGTTTTCTCTTGTAAGGTGTATCCAGTCCACGGGTTCATCCATTATTTGTGGGATACCAATACCAAAGCTTTAGGACACGGATGAAGGGAGGGACAAGGCAGGAACTTAAACGGAAGGCACCACTGCCTGTAAGACCTTTCTCCCAAAAATAGCCTCCGAAGAAGCAAAAGTATCGAATTTGTAGAATTTAGAAAAAGTGTGAAGCGAAGACCAAGTCGCCGCCTTACAAATCTGTTCCACAGAGGCCTCATTTTTAAAAGCCCATGTGGAAGCCACCGCTCTAGTGGAATGAGCTGTAATTCTTTCAGGAGGCTGCTGGCCAGCAGTCTCATAAGCTAAATGGATTATGCTTCTCAGCCAAAAAGAAAGATGCTGAAGCCTTTTGGCCTCTCCTCTGTCCAGAGTAGACAACAAACAAGAGAAATAAATTTATCAGGTAAGCATAAATTTTGTTCTCTCTTGTAAGGTGTATCCAGTCCACGGGTTCAT
>NC_069503.1:348446300-348521300 GCF_027579735.1 Bombina bombina
TCTGAGACAGAATCCTCTGAACCAGAGGAGTCATCAGAATCAGAATGATGATGTTCATTTAAAAATTCATCTGTAGGGAGAGAAGTTTTAAAAGATTTTTTACGTTTACTAGAAGGAGAAATAACAGACATAGCCTTCTTTATGGATTCAGAAACAAAATCTCTTATATTATCAGGAACATTCTGCACCTTAGATGTTGAATGAACTGCAACAGGCAATGGTACTTTACTAAAGGAAATATTATCTGCTTTAACAAGTTTGTCATGACAATCAATACAAACAACAGCTGGAGGAATAGCTACCAAAAGTTTACAGCAGATACACTTAGCTTTGGTAGATTCAGCACTAGACAGCGATTTTCCTGTAGTATCTTCTGACTCAGATGCAACGTGGGACATCTTGCAATATGTAAGAGAAAAAACAACATATATATAAAGCAAAATTGATCAAATTCCTTAAATGACAGTTTCAGGAATGGGAAAAAATGCCAAAGAACAAGCTTCTAGCAACCAGAAGCAATGAAAAATGAGACTAAAATAATGTGGAGACAAAAGAGACGCCCATATTTTTTCGCGCCAAATAAGACGCCCACATTATTTGGCGCCTAAATGCTTTTGGCGCCAAAAATGACGCCACATCCGGAACGCCAACATTTTTGGCGCAAAATAACGTCAAAAAAATGACGCAACTTCCGGCGACACGTATGACGCCGGAAACGGAAATAGAATTTTTGCGCCAAAAGAGTCTGCGCCAAGAATGACGCAATAAAATGAAGCATTTTCAGCCCCCGCGAGCCTAACAGCCCACAGGGAAGAGTGAAATTTTTTGAAGGTAAGAAAAAATGATTAAATCAAATGCATTATCCCAAATATGAAACTGACTGTCTGAAAATAAGGAAAGTTGAACATTCTGAGTCAAGGCAAATAAATGTTTGAATACATATATTTAGAACTTTATAAACAAAGTGCCCAACCATAGCTTAGAGTGTCACAGAAAATAAGATTTACTTACCCCAGGACACTCATCTACATGTTTGTAGAAAGCCAAACCAGTACTGAAACGAGAATCAGCAGAGGAAATGGTATATAAGAGTATATCGTCAATCTGAAAAGGGAGGTAAGAGATGAATCTCTACGACCGATAACAGAGAACCTATGAAATAGACCCCGTAGAAGGAGATCACTGCATTCAAATAGGCAATACTCTCCTCACATCCCTCTGACATTCACTGCACGCTGAGAGGAAAACCGGGCTCCAACTTGCTGCGGAGCGCATATCAACGTAGAATCTAGCACAAACTTACTTCACCACCTCCATCGGAGGCAAAGTTTGTAAAACTGAATTGTGGGTGTGGTGAGGGGTGTATTTATAGGCATTTTAAGGTTTGGGAAACTTTGCCCCTCCTGGTAGGAATGTATATCCCATACGTCACTAGCTCATGGACTCTTGCTAATTACATGAAAGAAAGGCAGAATAGTACTTATAGTCACCATTTTGAATGTTGGTATCCTTACATAACGATTCAATATTTTTAGATCCAGAACTGGTCTGAAGGAATTCTCCTTCTTTGGTACAATGAATAGATTTGAGTAAAACCCCAGACCCCGTTCCAGAACTGGAACAGGCACAATTACCCCAGCCAACTCTAGGTCTGAAACACATTTCAGAAACGCCTGAGCCTTCACTTGGTTTACTGGAATGCGTGAGAAAAAAATCAACTCACAGGCGGCCTTACCTTGAAACCTATTCTGTACCCTTGTGAAACAATGTTCTGAATCCAAAGACTGTGAATCGAATTGATCCAAATATCTTTGAAAAATCGTAACCTGCCCCCTACCAGCTGTGCTGGAATGAGGGCCGCACCTTCATGCGGATTTGGGAGCTGGTTTTGACTTTCTAAAAGACTTGGATTTATTCCAGACTGGAGAAGGTTTCCAAACGGAAACCGTTCCTTTAGGGGAAGGGTCAGGCTTTTGTTCCTTATTCTGACGAAAGGAACGAAAACGATTAGCAGCCCTATATTTACCTTTAGATTTTTTGTCCTGAGGCAAAAAGGTTCCTTTCCCCCCAGTAACAGTTGAAATTATAGAATCCAACTGTGAACCAAATAATGTATTACCTTGGAAAGAAAGAGAAAGCAAAGTTGACTTAGAAGTCATATCTGCATTCCAAGATTTAAGCCATAAAGCTCTTCTAGCTAAAATAGCTAAAGACATATACCTGACATCAATTCTAAAGATATCAAAAATGGCATCACAAATAAAGTTATTAGCATGTTGAAGAAGTTTAACAATGCTATAAGCATTATGGTCTGACACTTGTTGCGCTAAAGCCTCCAACCAGAAAGTGGAAGCTGCAGCAACATCAGCAAAAGAAATAGCAGGTCTAAGAAGATTACCTGAACATAAATAAGCTCTCCTTAGAAAGGATTCAAGCTTCCTATCTAAAGGATCCTTAAAGGAAGTACTATCCGCCGCAGGAATAGTAGTACGTTTAGCAAGAGTAGACATAGCCCCATCAACTTTAGGGATTTTGTCCCAAAATTCTAATATATCAGATGGCACAGGGTACAATTTCTTAAACCTTGGAGAAGGCGTAAATGAAGTACCCAGACTATTCCATTTCCTAGAAATTACTTCTGAAATAGCATCAGGAACTGGAAAAACTTCTGGAATAACTACATGAGGTTTAAAAAACGAATTTAAACGCTTAGTAGATTTAGTATCAAGAGGACTAGACTCCTCCATATCTAAAGCAATCAACACTTCTTTAAGTAAAGAACGAATAAACTCCATCTTAAATAAATATGAAGATTTATCAGTGTCAATATCTGAAGCAGAATCTTCTGAACCAGATAGATCATCATCAGAAACAGATAAGTCAGAATGATGGCGGTCACTTAAAAATTCATCTGAAATATGAGAAGTTTTAAAAGACCTTTTACGTTTACTGGAAGGAGGAATAACAGACAGAGCCTTCCTAATAGAATTAGAAACAAATTCTTTTACATTAACAGGGACATCCTGAACATTAGATGTTGAAGGAAAAACAACAGGTAAAGGATTATTACTGATGGAGACACCATCTGCGTTAGAAAGCTTATCATGACAACACAAACTAGAGCCGGAGGAACAGTTACCAAAAGTTTACAACAAATGCACTTAACTTTGGTAGAACCAGCATCAGGCAGCGTCTTTCCAAAAGTAGATTCTGATCCAGAGTCAGGTTGTGACATCTTGCAATATGTAATAGAAAAAACAACATATAAAGCAAAATTATCAAATTCCTTAAATGACAGTTTCAGGAATGGGAAAAGATGCAAAATAAACAAGCCTCTAGCAACCAGAAGCAATAAAAAAGTGAGACTTAAATAATGTGAAAAAAGGTGGAGACCAGTATGACGCCCATATTTTTTGGCGCCAAGTATGACGCCCACATTATTGGCGCCAAGTATGACGCCACATCCTCTGACGTCAAAAACGACGCCCACATTTTTTGGCGCAAAAAAACGTCTAACACACATACGTCAAAAAAATGACGCAACCATGAACAAACTTCCGGCGTCAACTATGGCGCCGGAAATGACAAAATTTTGCGCCAAAAGTTTGCGCCAAGAATGACGCAATAAATTGAAGCATTTTCTGCCCCCGCGAGCCTAACAGCCCGCAGGGAAAAAAGTAAATTGAAAATTTTTAAGATAAGAAAAAATTATTTATTCATATGCATTATCCCAAATAATGAAACTGACAGTCTGAATGAAGGAATACTGATTATCCTGAATCATGGCAAATATAAGTTTAAACACATATATTTAGAACTTTATATGTAAAGTGCCCAACCATAGCTTAGAGTGTCATAAATAAAATAAGACTTACTTACCCCAGGACACTCATCTACATATAGCAGATAGCGAAACCAGTACTGAAACGAGAATCAGTAGAGGTAATGGTATATAAGAGTATATCGTCGATCTGAAAAGGGAGATAGGAGAAGAAATCTCTACGACCGATAACAGAGAACCTATATAAATAGATCCCCTAGAGGAAGACCATTGTATTCAAATAGGCAATACTCTCTTCACATCCCTCTGACATTCACTGCACTCTGAGAGGGAAACCGGGCTTCAGCCTGCTGCGAAGCGCATATCAACGTAGAATCTAGCACAAACTTACTTCACCACCTCCATGGGAGGCAAAGTTTGTAAAACTGAATTGTGGGTGTGGTGAGGGGTGTATTTATAGGCATTTTAAGGTTTGGGAAACTTTGCCCCTCCTGGTAGGAATGTATATCCCATACGTCACTAGCTCATGGACTCTTGCTAATTACATGAAAGAAACGGACCTTGAGATAGTAGGTCTGGCAGTTACGGAGGTGGCCAAGGCGGGCAACTGGACATCCGAACCAGATCCGCATATCAAAACCTGTGTGGCCATGCTGGCGCCACCAGCAACACAAACAATTGCTCCATGATGATTTTGGAGATCACTCTTGGATGGAGAACTAGAGGCGGGAAGATGTAAGCAGGATGATAGCACCAAGGAAGTGTCAGCGCATCCACTGCTTCGGCATGAACATCCCTGGACCTGGACAGGTATCTGGGAAGTTTCTTGTTTAGATGAGAGGCCATGAGATCTATCTCTGAACAATCTGAGAAAACACATCTGGATGGAGAGACCACTCCCCTTGATGTAAAGTCTGGCGGCTGAGATAATCCGCTTCCCAATTGTCTACACCTGGAATATGCACCGCAAAGATTAGACCGGAGCTGGATTCCGGCCAAACAAGTATTCAAGATATTCAGCTGCCTGAAGTACTTTTCTACCAAAAACTGCTTCAGAAGAAGAAAACACATAAAAAAATGGTAGAATTTAGTAAAAGTATGCAAAGACCAAGTTGCTGCTTTGCAAATCTGATCAACCGAAGCTTCATTCCTAAACGCCCAGGAAGTAGAAACTGACCTAGTAGAATGAGCTGTAATCCTTTGAGGCTGAGTTTTACCCGACTCGACATAAGCATGATGAATTAAAGATTTCAACCAAGACGCCAAAGAAATGGCAGAGGCCTTCTGACCTTTCCTAGAACCGGAAAAGATAACAAATAGACTAGAAGTCTTTCGGAAATTCTTAGTAGCTTCAACATAATATTTCAAAGCTCTAACTACATCCAAAGAATGCAACGATCTTTCCTTAGAATTTTTAGGATTAGGACACAATGAAGGAACCACAATTTCTCTACTAATGTAGGTAAAAATTAAAAGTTCGCAACACCGCCTTATCCTGATGAAAAATCAGAAAAGGAGACTCACAAGAAAGAGCAGATAAATCAGAAACTCTTATAGCAGAAGAGATGGCCAAAAGAAACAAAACTTTCCAAGAAAGTAATTTAATGTCCAGTGAATGCATAGGTTCAAACTGAGGAGCTTGAAGAGCCCCCAGAACCAAATTCAAACTTTAGGGAGGAGAAATTGACTTAACAGGTTTTATACGAACCAAAGCTTGTACAAAACAATGAATATCAGGAAGACTAGCAATCTTTCTGTGAAAAAGAACAGAAAGAGCAGAGATTTGTCCTTTCAAGGAACTTGCAGACAAACCTTTATCCAAACCATCCTGAAGAAACTGTAAAATTCTAGGAATTCTAAAAGAATGCCAAGAAAAATGATGAGAAAAACACCAAGAAATGTAAATCTTCCAGACTCGATAATATATCTTCCTAGATACAGATTTACGAGCCTGTAACATAGTATTAATCAGGGAGTCAGAGAAACCTCTATGACTGACAATCAAGCGTTCAATCTCCATACCTTCAAATTTAAGGATTTGAGATCCTGATGGAAAAAAGGACCTTGTGATAGAAGGTCTGGTCTTAACGGAAGAGTCCACGGTTGGCAAGTGGCCATCCGGACAAGATCCGCATACCAAAACCTGTGAGGCCATGTTGGAGCCACCAGCAGAACAAACGAGCACTCCTTTAGAATCTTGGAAATTACTCTTGGAAGAAGAACTAGAGGTGGAAAGATATAGGCAGGATGATACTTCCAAGGAAGTGACAATGCATCCACTGCCTCCGCCTGAGGATCCCTGGATCTAGACAGATACCTGGGAAGCTTCTTGTTTAGATGAGAAGCCATCAGATCTATTTCTGGAAGTCCCCACATTTGAACAATCTGAAGAAATACCTCTGGGTGAAGAGACCATTCGCCCGGATGTAACGTTTGGCAACTGAGATAATCCGCTTCCCAACTGTCTATACCTGGGATATGAACCGCAGAAATTAGACAGGAGCTGGATTCCGCCCATACCAGAATTCGAGATACTTCTTTCATAGCCAGAGGACTGTGAGTCCCTCCTTGATGATTGACATATGCCACAGTTGTGACATTGTCCGTCTGAAAACAAATGAACGACTCTCTCTAGAAGAGGCCATGACTGAAGAGCTCTGAAAATTGCACGGAGTTCCAAAATATTGATTGGTTATCTCACCTCCTGAGATTCCCAAACCCCTTGTGCTGTCAGAGACCCCCAAACAGCTCCCCAACCTGTCAGACTTGCATCTGTTGAAATCACAGTCCAGGTTGGAAGAACAAAATGAAGCCCCCTGAACTAAACGATGGTGGTCTGTCCACCACGTCAGAGTGTCAGAGAGTTTGTCAGAGAGTTTGTATAATCCCTGCACCACTGGTTCAGCATACAGAGCTGAAGAAGTCGCATGTGAAAACGAGCAAAGGGGACCGCGTCCAATGCAGCAGTCATAAGACCTAGAATTTCCATGCATAACGCTACCGAAGGGAAAGATTGAGACTGAAGGTTTCGACAAGCTGAAACCAATTTCAGACGTCTCTTGTTTGTCAGAGACAGAGTCAAGGACACTGAATCTATCAGGAAACCTATAAAGGTTACCCTTGTCTGAGGAATCAACAAACTTTTTGGTAAATTGATCCTCCAACCATGCTCTAGAAGAAACAACACTCATAAAAGACTGGAAAGGTTCTTTCTAGTGAAAATGAGCAAAGGGAATTGAATCAAATGCTGTGGCCATAAGACCTAAAACTTCTGTGCATA
The DNA here is from genome assembly GCF_027579735.1 of Bombina bombina. Taxonomy (NCBI): domain Eukaryota; kingdom Metazoa; phylum Chordata; class Amphibia; order Anura; family Bombinatoridae; genus Bombina; species Bombina bombina. The sequence goes on from NC_069503.1 coordinate 348,453,362, forward strand.
TATAGCAACTGAAGGAAATAGAGACTAAAGATACCGACAGACGGAACCCAATAGAATTATCCCTTGTCTGATAGAGACAAAGACAGTGACACAAACTATCTGGAAACCTAAAAAAGGTGACCCTTGTTTGAGGAATCAAGAGCTTTAGAAAAAAAGATCCTCTAACTATGTCCTGAAGAGCAAGCAAATCATATGAGATTCTGCATCCTCAGAAAATAATCTGAATGAAAACAGAAAAATGAAAATATGCATTTATTGTATCTAAGGAAAACAAATAATGCTATCAATGACCATAAAAAGGCAAAATAGTTTGAATAAAACTGATTTGTGGGTGTGGTGAGGGGTGTATTTATAGGCATTTTGAGGTTTGGGAAACTTTGCCCCTCCTGGTAGGAATGTATATCCCATACGTCACTAGCTCATGGACTCTTGCTAATTACATGAAAGAAAAGAGAATCTCAGAAACTGATAATGTTCTGGATGAATCGGAATATGAAGGTATGCATCCTGCAAGTCTATTGTGGACATAAAATGTCCTTGCTGAACAAAAGGCAGAATAGTCCTTATAGTCACCATCTTGAAAGTTGGTACTCTTACATAACGATTCAAAATTTTCAGATCCAGAACTGGTCTGAATAAAATTTTCCTTCTTTGGGACAATGAACAGATTTGAATAAAACCCCAAACCTTGTTCCAGAAGAGGAACCGGCATGATTACCCCTGAAGACACCAGGTCTGAAACACACTTCGTTAAAGCCTGAGCTTTACTGTATTTTCTGGGATACAGGAGAGAAAAAAATCTTCACAGGAGGTCTTACTCTGAATCCTATTTGATACCCTTGAGACAATGCTCTGAATCCATTGATTTTGAACAGATTTTATCCAAATATCCTTGAAAAACCTTAATCTGCCCCCTACCAGCTGAGCTGGAATGAGGGCCGCACCTTCATGCGGACTTAGGGGCTGACTTTGGTTTCTTAAAAGGCTTGGATTTATTCCAATTTGAGGAAGGCTTCCAATTGGAGGCAGATTCCTTGGGGGAAGGATTGAGTTTTTGTTCCTTATTCTGATGAAAGGAACGAAAACGGTTAGAAGCCTTAGATTTACCCTTAGGTTTTTTATCCTGAGGCAGAAAAACTCCCTTTCCCCCAGTAACAGTTGAAATAATAGAATCCAACTGGGAACCAAATAAATTATTACCTTGGAAAGAAAGAGATAGTAATCTAGATTTAGATGTCATATCAGCATTCAAGGATTTAAGCCACAAAGCTCTTCTAGCTAAAATAGGTAAAGACATGGATCTAACAACAATTTTGATAATATCAAAAATAGCATCACAAATAAAATGATTAGCATATTGCAGTAAGCGAATAATGCTGGATAAGTCAGAATCCAATTCCTGTTGCGCTAAATTCTCCAACCAGAAAGTTGATGCAGCCGCAACATCAGCCAAAGAAATTGCAGGTCTGAGAAGATGACCTGAATATAAATAGGCTTTCCTTAGATAAGATTCAAGCTTCCTATCTAAAGGATCCTTAAAGGAAGTACTATCTTCCATAGGAATAGTGGTACGTTTAGCAAGAGTAGAAATAGCCCCATCAACTTTGGGGATCTTTTTCCAAAACTCTATAGATTTTGTTGGTAAAGGATACAATTTTTTAAACCTTGGAGGAATAAAAGTAGTATCTGGCTTATTCCATTCCTTAAAAATCATATCAGAAATAGCCTCAGGAATAGAGAAAACCCCTGGGGAAACCACAGGAGGTTTAAAAACAGCATTTAAACGTTTATTAGACTGAACGTCAAGAGGACTGGTTACCTCAATATCCAAAGTAATTAACACTTCTTTTAATAAAGAACGCATATACTCAATTTTAAATAAATAAGTAGATTTGTTAGTGTCAATGTCTGAGGAAGGATCTCCTGCATCAGATGGATCCTCATCAGAAGAGGATAAATTATTATGTTGTTGGTCATTTGAAATTTCATCAACTAAATGAGAAGTTTTAAAAGACCTTTTACGTTTATTTGAAGGTGGAAATGCAGACAAAGCCTTCAGAATAGAATCAGAAACAAATTCTTTAAAATTTACAGGTATATCATGCACATTAGAAGTTGAAGGAACTGCAACTGGCAATGTACTATTACTAATGGATACACTATCTGCATGTAAAAGTTTATCATGACAACTATTACAAATGACATTCGGCGAGATAATTTCAACAATTTTACAACAAATGCACTTAGCTTTGGTAGAACCGATGTCAGGCAGCAATGTTCCAGTAGAAACTTCTGAGGCAGGATCAAGTTGAGACATGTTGAAAAATGTAAGATAAAAAAACAACATATAAAGCAAAATTATTTATTTTCTTATAGGACAGTTTCAGGAATGGGAAAAAATGCAAATAGCATAGCCCTCTGATAGAGAAAAAAAGCAAGAGGCAAACATCAATGGGGTATTGAAAATAATGAAAAAATTTTGCGCCAAGTATGACGCACAACGTAACTAAACTTTTTTGGCGCAAAAAAATAACCGGAAATTACACACTCGTGTCACTGACGCAACCGTGTGAAAGGTCTCGGCGTCAAGTATGACGCTGGAAATGACTAACTTGCATCATAGACGTACTTTTCCCGCGCCCAAAACATTTTTGCAACAAGAATGACACAATAAAGTTTAGCATTTGTCGCACCCGTTGGCCTAATACCGTCCGCAATTTGTAAGAAGTAGTCAATTGAAAAAAAGACTAAACCCCAGGTAAGAAATAAATTTCATTTTTAAAAGAGGTTTATATTCCCCAAATATGAAACTGAGAGTCTGCAGAAGGAAATACATGAACCTGACTCATGGCAAATATAAGTACAATACATATATTTAGAACTTTATATAAATGCATAAAGTGCCAAACCATAGCTGAGGTGTCTTAAGAAATAAAAACATACTTACCAAAGACACCCATCCACATATAGCAGATAGCCAAACCAGTACTAAAACAGTTATTAGTAGAGGTAATGGTAAATTGAGAGTATATCGTCGATCTGAAAAGGGAGGTAGGAGATTAATCTCTATGACCGATAACAGAGAACCAATAAAAAAGACCCCCATTAGGGAAATCATCGTATTCAATAAGTGATACTCCCTTCACGTCCCTCTGACATTCGCTGTACTCAGAGGAATCTGGCTTCAACAATGCTGAGAAGCGCATATCAACGTAGAAATCTTAACACAAACTTACTTCACCACCTCCATAGGAGGCAAAGTTTGTAAAACTGAATTGTGGGTGTGGTGAGGGGTGTATTTATAGGCATTTTGAGGTTTGGGAAACTTTGCCCCTCCTGGTAGGATTGTATATCCCATATGTCACTAGCTCAGGGACTCTTGCCAATTACATGAAAGAAATATGCAAAGACCAAATAGCTGACTAGTGAACATTTGTTCACTTATAAAACATTCTAAAAATACATGGCAAATGGTCTGAAAAAATTATTAGAAAGCCATCTAGGGGAAGGCTGACCTGCCTCCAAGAAAACTATATGAATCAAAACTCTTAAACCAAGAAGCCAAAGAAAAAGCAGAAATTACCTTAACTTCCTAGAACTAGCAAAAGGAACAAACAATTCATTTTTGCCTGAAAACCTAAGTAGTGCCAGCATAACACTAAAAAAAAAAAAAAAAAATTTTAGAAGAATCCAAAACAAAGACCACTCAGAATAAAAAACAAGAATGTCCCAAATAGAGAAAGAAAACACTAACACTTAAAATGGGAAATATCTAACACTTTTATAGCTACATTTATATAGTGATAACCAAAACGGCTTATAGAGTGTCAAGTGAATAAAAATGTATTACTTGTCTAAAAGCACTATGCCACTTGAGGAAACCAGTAGTAAGCCAAGACCGGTGCTGAAACTGAACAGCAGAGGAACAGGAATAAGTATATTGACAACCAAAAGGCAGAGGCAAAGGACAAGTCCCTGCAACCTCTATGGCAAGGCTTGTGACTAAAACAGAATTTATGCTTACCTGATAAATTACTTTCTCCAACGTTGTGTCCGGTCCACGGAGTCATCCATTACTTGTGGGAAATATTCTCCCCCACAGGGAAAGGCAAGGAGAGCACACAGCAAGAGCTGTCCATATAGCTCCCCCTCTGGCTCCGCCCCCCAGTCATTCGACCGACGGTTAGGAGAAAAAGGAGAAACTATAGGGTGCCGTGGTGACTGTAGTGTATAAAGAAAAAAAAATTTCAACCTGATTAGGAAAACCAGGGCGGGCCGTGGACCGGACACACCATTGGAGAAAGTAATTTATCAGGTAAGCATAAATTCTGTTTTCTCCAACATTGGTGTGTCCGGTCCACGGCGTCATCCATAACTTGTGGGAACCAATACCAAAGCTTTAGGACACGGATGAAGGGAGGGAGCAAATCAGGTTACCTAAATGGAAGGCACCACGGCTTGCAAAACCTTTCTCCCAAAAAAAGCCTCCGAAGAAGCATAAGTATCAAATTTGTAGAATTTGGCAAAAGTGTGCAGAGAAGACCAAGTCGCTGCCTTACATATCTGATCAACAGAAGCCTCGTTCTTGTAGGCCCATGTGGAAGCCACAGCCCTAGTAGTGAGCTGTGATTCGTTCAGGAGGCTGCCGTCCGGCAGTCTCATAAGCCAATCGGATAATGCTTTTCAGAAAGAAAGAGAGGTAGCAGTAGCTTTTTGACCTCTCCTCTTACCAGAGTAAACGACAAACAAAGATGAGGTTTGTCTAAAATCTTTTGTTGCTTCTAAATAGAACTTTAAAGCACGAACTACATCTAAATTGTGTAACAAACGTTCCTTCTTTGAAACTGGATTCGGACACAGAGAAGGAACAACTATTTCCTGGTTAATATTCTTGTTGGAAACAACTTTTGGAAGAAAACCAGGCTTAGTACGCAAAACAACCTTATCTGAATGGAAAACCAGATAGGGTGGATTACACTGCAAAGCAGATAATTCAGAAACTCTTCTAGCAGAAGAAATAGCAACCAAAAACAGAACTTTCCAAGATAATAACTTAATATCTATGGAATGTAAAGGTTCAAACGGAACCCCTTGAAGAACTGAAAGAACTAAATTTAGACTCCAAGGAGGAGTCATGGGTCTGTAAACAGGCTTGATTCTGACCAAAGCCTGAACAAAAGCTTGTACATCTGGCACAGCTGCCAGTCGTTTGTGTAACAAGATAGATAAAGCAGAAATCTGTCCCTTTAGAGAACTCGCTGACAACCCTTTATCAAAACCTTCTTGGAGAAAGGAGAGAATCTTTGGAATTTTAATCTTACTCCAGGAGAATCCCTTGGATTCACACCAACAGATATATTTTTTCCATATTTTATGGTAAATCTTTCTAGTCACAGGTTTTCTGGCTTGGACCAGAGTATCTATCACAGAATTTGAAAACCCACGCTTGAATAAAATCAAGCGTTCAATTTCCAAGCAGTCAGCTGCAGAGAAACTAGATTTGGATGTTCGAATGGACCTTGTACTAGAAGATCCTGTCTCAAAGGTAGCTTCCATGGTGGAGCCGATGACATATTCACCAGGTCTGCATACCAAGTCCTGCGTGGCCACGCAGGAGCTATCAGAATCACCGAGGCCTTCTCCTGTTTGATCCTGGCTATGAGCCTGGGAAGAAGAGGAAACGGTGGAAACACATACGCTAGGTTGAAAGACCAAGGCGCTACTAATGCATCCACTAGAGTCTCCTTGGGATCCCTGGATCTGGACCCGTAACAAGGAATCTTGAAGTTCTGACGGGACGCCATCAGATCCATGTCTGGAATGCCCCATTATTGGGTTAACTGGGCAAAGACCTCCGGGTGGAGTTCACACTCCCCCGGATGGAAAGTCTGACGACTCAAATAGTCCGCCTCCCAGTTGTCTACTCCTGGGATGTGAATTGCAGATAGATGGCAGGAGTGATCCTCCGCCCATTTGATGATCTTGGACACCTCGCTCATCGCCAAGGAACTCTTTGTTCCCCCTGATGATTGATGTACGCAACAGTCGTTATGTTGTCCGACTGAAACCTTATGAACCTGGCTTCCGCTAGTTGAGGCCAAGCCAGGAGCGCATTGAATATTGCTCTTAGTTCCAAAATGTTTATCGGGAGAAGAGACTCTTCTCGAGACCATAGACCCTGAGCTTTCAGAGAGTCCCAGACCGCGCCCCAACCCAAGAGGCTGGCGTCGGTCGTGACAATGACCCACTCCGGTCTGTGGAAACTCATTCCCTGAGACAGGTGATCCTGGGTCAACCACCAGAGAAGTGAGTCCCTGGTTACCTGGTCTACTTGAATTTGGGGAGACAAGTCTGTATAGTCCCCATTCCACTGATTGAGCATGCACAGCTGTAATGGTCTTAGATGAATTTGAGCAAAAGGAACCACGTCCATTGCTGCGACCATTAGTCCTATTACTTCCATGCACTGAGCTATGGAGGGTTGAGGAATAGAATGAAGAACTCGACAAGCGTTTAGAAGCTTTAACTTTCTGACTTCTGTCAGGAAGATCTTCATTTCCACAGAATCTATTATTGTTCCCAGAAAAGGAACCTTTGTGGATGGTGACAGTGAACTCTTTTCTATGTTCACCTTCCACCCGTGAGATCTGAGAAAAGCCAACACAATGTCCGTGTGGGCCCTTGCTTTGGAAAGTGACGACGCTTGGATTAGGATGTCGTCTAGATAAGGTGCCACAGAGATGCCCCTCGACCTTAGGACCGCTAGAAGGGACCCTAGCACCTTTGTGAAAATTCTGGGAGCGGTGGCTAAACCGAATGGAAGAGCCACAAACTGGTAATATTTGTCCAGAAAAGTGAACCTCAGGAACTGATGATGAGTTTTGTGGATTGGGATATGCAGATATGCATCCTTTAGATCCACGGTAGTCAAATATTGACCCTGCTGGATTGTCTGCAAGATTGTCCGAATGGTTTCCATTTTGAAGGATGGAACTCTGAGGAACTTGTTTAATATCTTTAAATCCAGAATTGGCCTGAAAGTTCCCTCTTTTTTGGGAACCAAAAACAGGTTTGAGTAAAAACCTAGACCTTGTTCCCCGGAGGGGACTGGGTTTATCACTCCCATCTTTGATAGGTCTCTTACACAATGTAAGAATGCCTGTTTCTTTATCTGGTCTGAAGATAAGCGAGACAGGTGGAATCTTCCCTTTGGAGGAAGTCCCTTGAAGTCTAGTAGGTATCCCTTGGAGACTATTTCTAGTGCCCAGGGATCCGGAACATCTCTTGCCCAAGCCTGAGCAAAGAGAGATAGTCTGCCCCCTACCAGATCCGGTCCCGGATCGGGGGCTACCCCTTCATGCTGTCTTGGTAGCAACAGCAGGTTTCTTGGTCTGTTTACCCTTATTCCAGCCTTGCATGGGCTTCCAAGCGGGTTTGGGCTGGGCCGCGTTACCTTCTTGTCTAGCGGCAGTGGAGTTATTAGCTGGTCCGTTCCTGAAATTGCAAAAGGAACGAAAATTAGACTTGTTCTTAGCCTTAAAAGGCCTATACTGTGGGAGGGCATGGCCCTTACCCCCAGTGATGTCTGAAATAATTTCCTTCAATTCCGGCCCAAAAAAGGGTCTTACCCTTGAAAGGAATATTAAGTAACTTAGTCTTGGACGACACATCTGCCGACCAGGATTTTAGCCAAAGCGCCCTCCGCACTACTATAGCAAAACGTGAGTTTTTCGCCGCCAATGTCGTTATTTGAAAAGTGGCATCCAATATAAAGGAATAAGCTAACTTTAATGCGTGAATTCTGTCCATGACTTCTTCATAGGAAGTCTCTTTCTGGAGCGACCTTTCTAGTTCCTCGAACCAAAAGGACGCCGCTGAAGTGACAGTAATAACACACGTAGCTGGTTGAAGGATGAACCCTTGCTGAACAAAAATCTTTTTAAGCAATCCTTCCAATTTTTTATCCATAGGATCTTTGAAAGCGCAGCTGTCCTCTATAGGAATAGTTGTGCGCTTCGCTAGTGTTGAAACAGCTCCCTCAACCTTCGGGACCGCCTGCCATGCGTCCCTTCTAGGGTCTATTATGGGAAACATTTTCTTAAATATAGGAGGTGGGGGAAAGGGTACACCTGGCTTCTCCCACTCCTTATCCACTATGCTCGCTACCCTCTATAGGAAAAGCATCGTCGTGCACTGGGACCTCTAAAAACTTGTCCAATTTGCACAACTTCTCTGGTACTACCATAGAATCACAGTCATCCAGAGTAGCTAATACCTCCTTAAGCAAAGCGCGGAGATGTTATAGCTTAAACTTAAATGCTACTATAACATAATTTATGTAAGAACTTACCTGATAAATTCTTTTTTTTCATATTAGCAAGAGTCCATGAGCTAGTGACGTATGGGATATACATTCCTACCAGGAGGGGCAAAGTTTCCCAAACCTTAAAATGCCTATAAATACACCCCTCACCACACCCACAAATCAGTTTAACGAATAGCCAAGAAGTGGGGTGATAAGAAAAAAGTGCGAAAGCATAAAAAACAAGGAATTGGAATAATTGTGCTTTATACAAAAAAATCATAACCACCACAAAAAAAGGGTGGGCCTCATGGACTCTTGCTAATATGAAAGAAATGAATTTATCAGGTAAGTTCTTACATAAATTATGTTTTCTTTCATGTAATTAGCAAGAGTCCATGAGCTAGTGACGTATGGGATAATGACTACCCAAGATGTGGATCTTCCACGCAAGAGTCACTAGAGAGGGAGGGATAAAATAAAGACAGCCAATTCCGGTGAAAAAATAATCCACACCCAAAATAAAGTTTAAATCTTATAATGAAGAAAACTGAAATTATAAGCAGAAGAATCAAACTGAAACAGCTGCCTGAAGTATTTTTCTACCAAAAACTGCTTCAGAAGAAGAATACACATCAAAATGGTAGAATTTAGTAAAAGTATGCAAAGAAGACCAAGTTGCTGCTTTGCAAATCTGATCAATCGAAGCTTCATTCCTAAACGCCCAGGAAGTAGAAACTGACCTAGTAGAATGAGCTGTAATCCTTTGAGGCGGAGATTTACCCGACTCGACATAAGCATGATGAATTAAAGATTTCAACCAAGATGCCAAAGAAATGGCAGAGGCCTTCTGACCTTTCCTAGAACCGGAAAAGATAACAAATAGACTAGAAGTCTTTCGGAAATTCTTAGTAGCTTCAACATAATATTTCAAAGCTCTAACTACATCCAAAGAATGCAATGATCTCTCCTTAGAATTCTTAGGATTAGGGCATAATGAAGGAACCACAAATTTCTCTACTAATGTTGTTAGGAAGGAAGAAGTTCGCAACACTGCCTTATCCTGATGAAAAATCAGAAAAGGAGACTCACAAGAAAGAACAGATAAATCAGAAACTCTTCTAGCAGAAGAGATGGCCAAAAGAAACAAAACTTTCCAAGAAAGTAATTTAATGTCCAGTGAATGCATAGGTTCAAACGGAGGAGCTTGAAGAGCCCCCAGAACCAAATTCAAACTCCAAGGAGGAGAAATTGACTTAATAACAGGTTTTATACGAACCAAAGCTTGTATAAAACAATGAATATCAGGAAGAATAGCAATCCTTCTGTGAAAAAGAACAGGAAGAGCAGAGATTTGTCCTTTCAAGGAACTTGCAGACAAACCTTTATCCAAACCATCCTGAAGAAACTGTAAAATTCTCGGAATTCTAAAAGAATGCCAGGAAAAATGAGAAAGACACCAAGAAATGTAAGTCTTCCAGACTCTATAATATATCATCCTAGATACAGATCTACGAGCCTGTAACATAGTATTAATCACAGAGTCAGAGAAACCTCTGACTAAGAATCAAGCGTTCAATCTCCATACCTTTAAATTTAAGGATTTGAGATCCTGATGGTAAAAAAGGACCTTGTGACAGAAGATCTGGTCTTAACGGAAGAGTCCACGGTTGGCAAGAAGCCATGCGGACAAGATCCGTATACCAAAACCTGTGAGGCCATGCTGGAGCCACCAGCAGAAAAAACGAGCATTCCTTCAGAATCTTGGAGATTACTCTTGGAAGAAGAACTAGAGGCGGAAAGATATAGGCAGGATGATACTTCCAAGGAAGTGACAATGCATCTACTGCTTCCGCCTGAGGATCCCTGGATCTGGACAGATACCTGGGAAGTTTCTTGTGTAGATGAGAAGCCATCAGATCTATTTCTGGAAGTCCCCACATTTGAACAATCTGAAGAAACACCTCTGGGTGAAGAGACCACTCGCCCGGACGTAACGTTTGACGACTGAGATAATCCGCTTCCCAATTGTCTATACCTGGGATATGAACCGCAGAGATTAGACAGGAGCTGGATTCCGCCCATACCAGTATTCGAGATACTTCTTTCATAGCCAGAGGACTGAGTCCCTCCTTGATGATTGACATATGCCACAGTTGTGACATTGTCTGTCTGAAAACAAATGAACGATTCTCTCTTTAGAAGAGGCCATGACTGAAGAGCTCTGAAAAGTGCACGGAGTTCCAAAATATTGATTGGTAATCTCACCTCCTGAGATTTCCCAAACCCCTTGTGCTGTCAGAAACCCCCATACAGCTCCCCAACCTGTCAGACTTGCATCTGTTGAGATCACAGTCCAGGTTGGAAGAAAAAAAGAAGCCCCCTGAACTAAACGATGGTGGTCTGTACCACGTCAGAGGGTGTCGAACAATCGGTTTTAAAGATATTAAATGAGATATCTTTGTATAATCCCGGCACCACTGGTTCAGCATACAGAGCTGAAGAGGTTGCATGTGAAAATGAGCAAAGGGGAACACGTCCAATGCAGCAGTCATAAGAACCTAGAATTTCCATGCATAAGGCTACCGAAGGGAATGATTGAGACTGAAGGTTTCGATAAGCTGAAACCAATTTCAGACGTCTCTAATCCAACAGAAACAGAGTCATGGACACTGAATCTATCCGGAAATCTAAAAAAGGTTACTCTTGTCTGAGGAATCAACAAACTTTTTGGTTAATTGATCCTCCAACCATGTTCTTGAAGAAACAACACTCATAAAAAGCTGGAAAGGATCTTTCCATTTAAAATGAGCAAAGGGAATTGAATCCAAAGCTGTTAAAACTTCTATGCATATATATAGCAACTGAAGGAAATAATAGAGACTAAAGGTACCGACAGACGGAACCCAATACAAATTGTCCCATGTCTGATAGAGACAAAGATAGTGACATAAACCATCTGGAAACCTAAAAAAGGTGACCCTTGCGTGAGGAATCAAGAGCTTTTGAAAAAAAGATCCTCTAACTATATCCTGAAGAGCAAGTGAAACATATGAGATTCCGCATCCACAGGAAATAATCTGAATGAAAACAGAAAAATGAAGACTATGCATTTATTGTATCTAATGAAAACAAATAATGCTATCAATGACCATAAAAAGGCAGAATAGTTTGAATAAAACTCCAAAACCCAGTTCCTAGAAAAAAAGAACTGGAAGAAATACCCCAGAAGATTCCAGGTCTGAGCAGCGCTTGAACCCCATGGGTACCCAGCCATGCTTCAACAGTATCCAAAATATATAGGACAGAAACACACTGAAAGAAAGTGTTAGCCTTACTGGAATAAAATCTAAGAAATTTGGACAAAATAGAACCAAATAAATTTCAAAGAAGTCTTAACCTGCCCCTTACCAGCCAAGCTGGAATACGGCACGTACATCGCAATATTAGGGAGCTGATTTCGAACCCCAATTATAAACATGTTACTTGGGAAAGAACTCAGGAATTCGTTCCTTAATAAGAACAACCAAACTAGAATAAGCTTAAAGTTTAGTCTTAGAACTCAATCTTGAAGCCCATAGTAACAGTTAAGAATTGAATCCAATTATAATTGATTATCTTAGAACAAAAGAAATATGGATTTTCTTTTTTGTTTTTTGTTTTTAAAAAACAAAATTCTTCTAGCTAAAATAGCTAAAGACATAGATTAACCCTCATTTGCGAATATATTCAATAAAATGAAGACACAAATGAAATTAGCATGATAGTCCAGTTTAAAGGACCAGTCAAAACAGAGGACTTGCAAAATGCAAAACAACAAGACAAATGCAACAGCACCTAGTCTAGTAAATGTTGTCCCTTTAACAATGCTAAAATAAATCATAATCTGATACTTGATCTTAAAGTAAACAGAAAAAATGAAGCAATTGCAATATCACAGGACCAAGAAAAGTACCTGAAACTAAATAATTTTCCATAAATAAGATATAACTATATAAAGGAAAATAAATACTATTTTGCTATAAAAACAATAGCATAATTAGTAGGAGTAGAGATAGCTCCAATAAATTGGAGAACCCTCCAAATTAAATTTAACTGCTGACAAAGAATATAGTTTAAAAATAATAATCCAATAATGTTGGATTTAACAGTTTTTATACACCACAATCCCTGCTACAGCATTGCTGTAGCTTTTACCTTCCTTAGGGGTCAACCATCCACAGAAATAAGCCCTCCGGTTCAGAGCGGCAAGGAGAATGACTGGGGGGCGGAGCCAGAGGGGGAGCTATATGGACAGCTCTTGCTGTATGCTCTCCTTGCCTTTCCCTGTGGGGGAGAATATTTCCCACAAGTAATGGATGACGCCGTGGACCGGACACACCAATGTTGGAGAAATCCCCACCGCTGAAATATATCTCACTTTCGATATATATATATATATATATATATATATATATATATATATATATCCCCTCTTACAACCACTAATCTTAGAGGAAACTAGCCTCAACTCTATTTGAGAACCCCTCTCACTGAAGAATCAAAATGCACATCTTAATTCTTTGACCAAGACTGAGGTACTGTTGAGGTGGGAGGAGTTTGTATGGAGTTCTTATGGTTTGGGAATCTTCCCTTACTCCTATTGGCAGGTTAGAGTAATTCCCAGGAGTAACAGATCGTGGACTCTCACCACCTGTATGAAAGAAATAGCAAGTCTGTTCATGCTCAGAAAGTCAGAAGAGAACTTTAAAGGGGAGAACAATTTAGGATAGACTTTCCTTTTTAATTTGTTCCCAATGTTCCATTTTACCTGCTGGAGTATATTAAACCGTTTACAAAATAGCTAATTTACCTTTATTTCAGCATTTGAAGTAGCTGACTTGGCCTGAGGTATCTTCACCTATACTGAAAGATTCTAAAATGTCTTTTATGCTTAAAGGGACATTAAAACCAATTTTTTTCTCTCATGGTTTAGAAAGGGCATGCAATTTTAAACAACTTTCTAATTTACTTTTATTATCTAATGTGCTTCATTCTCTTGATATTCTTTGCTGAAAAGCATATCTAGATAGGCTTAGAAGCTGCTTATTGGTGGCTGCACATAGATGCCTTGTGTGATTGGCTCACCCATATGCATTGCTATTTCTTAAAGGATATCTGAAGAATGAAGGAAATTAGATAATAGAAGTAAATTGGAATGTTAATTCTTTAAATAATGAAAGAAAAAATGTGGGTTTAATGTCCCTTTAAGATAGAACATACTAGGGCTGCAACTAACGATTATTTTCATAATCGATTAATCGGCCGATTATTTTTTCGATTAATCGACTAATCGGATAAAAAGAAAATCAATAATAGTTTTCTATGTTTTAAATAAAATCCACATAATGAGTGTTACAAATATAAACTTCAGACTAAAACTTTACATTAACACAACTGTTTCTTCAATTTTTAAGCAGCAGAGCACAGTTTTATAATTAAAACAAAACCACAAACGGTTTGAAAAGAGGTAGAACTAGAAAGAGTTAGACTATCACTGTTAATAACATTCTGTTATTCACTCTTTCAGAAACTTTGCATTGAAATGCAAAAATCTCAACATGTCCACATGCTTCTGGCTAAGTCTGGTTCTCTGTTTGCAGCTATATTTCCTGCAGCAGAGAAAAGGCTGTTGAGGTGTATAAGTAGGGTTTTGCCAATTTCACCAAAGTGGGATATTTATCTTTATTAGCTCTTCACCAATGCTAAGTGTTTTCTACCTTGGCAAGGGACCTCTCAAACAAGTAACCCTTGACTTCATTCTAACATAAAAATATCTTTAATATCTATATGCAATGGTAAATAACCAGCTATAAGGTTAGGGGAAACATCTAGTCCGCTCTAAAAATAACGGATATATACGTATAAAGGTTAAATCTGGTACATATTATCACAATTTATTAAAAATATAAAAAACAAAAAACAAAATCAGAAGCGCTAAGGACTATATATCAATAACAGGACAAAGCCTTACACATTTATTTATACAGTACATATAATCAGCAATACGCTAATAATTGTGCAAACAGATAATAGTGCACATCAATTTAAATAATTCCCATCAAACTAGGGGCAAGGTGTGAACAACAAGCTTGGCACTATATCATGAAAAGCATAGTTCCAAATCACCAGATTTAATATAAACAATCCAAATGATGACTATTATATCTGGGTTGCACATAAGCCAGGGGTAGTTGTAAACGTATACTGTCCTGAAAAAGTGAAAAGTAGATGTCCTTTAGGCTAAGGACCTAACCATAAAACACAATACCATATGCAGGAGGTCATTGGAGTGAAGCAGCTGGTGTTGTGCACAGACCAACTAACTGCAAACCAACTAATCGATTATGAGATTGGTTGACAACTATTTTCATTATCGATTATTATTGATTATGACAATTAGTTGTTGCAGCTCTAGAACATACAATTTTAAAAAACTTTCCAATTTAATTCTATTATCAACTTTTCTTCATTTTCTTGTTATCCATTGCTGAAGGTACAGCATTGCATTACTGACAGGAAGCTAAAAATATCTATTTAGCCAATCACAAGAGACAAATGTGTGCAGGCACCAATTAGCAGCAGCTCCCACTAGTGTATATGTGTGTATTCATTTTTTAACAATGGATACTAAGAGAACAAAGCACATTTGAAAATAGAAGTGAATTTAAAAGTGTCTTAAAAATGACATGCAAGTGTAATTTTGACTTTCCTATCCCTTTATGTGCATGGGTGCATTTCAATGTGAAAGCATTTTTGCAATATACTTTCATTTGCAAAAATGCTTCTATTAAAAGTTATTACTGTTTATCTCTAGCATATGCGCATATCCTGTCAAGGTCCGTTCACCAGTATTCAAACAGCATACCTGCTCATTTATTTACTGTAAAAAAAATTTATTAGTCAAACTCCACCCACCATTTGACTCATTTGGAAAAGCAAATCTGGGCTTTAGCTTGCGGACAAGAAGGCACTGTCAAAGTTAGTATTAAGTACTATGTTTTGCAGTTATTAGTTAAAGCCAATACAAAACATGTATGTAGCAGATTTAACCTAAAGAAGTCAGCAGGGTGCTTTTCATGTTCTCAAAACTAAATTACATGAAAAGAGGCAAAATAAAGAATGAAAATATATAGCAAAAATGTAATAAAGTTGTACACTGTTTTTCCAGAAGCTCTATTGTAAAAAGGGGTTATCCCCTTATAAAAAGCCCTTTTGGGTATATGTATATAAAATTTGCTCTACACATAGGGGGTCAATGAGCCTCTACTCAAATAAATGCACTTGACGCCATGTGATCTTTATGTAAAAAAAAAAAAAAAAAAAAGCTTAATATAAGTTTAAAAAAACCATAATCAGGTTAATATCTGTTCTTTGATTACATCACAATCTAGAATGTATTTGCCGTTTAATAACCCTTGTCTACATGTCATTTGTGTTGTCACTAGGTGGCAGAAAACTCAAAAGAACATGGCAAACATCCGAATTGCTATAGCAACTCAATGTATGTAAAAAAGGGAAGAGGGGGGGTAAGAAGAACAAAAAACACATTCTTCAAAGTCCCATGAATGAATACCAGATTGTCTTCTCTCCCTGAAGAGACAGAAGTGAATAAAATTTACTATATATATATATATATATATATATATATATATATATATATATATATATATATATATATATATATATATATATATATATATATATATATATATATATATAATACATATATATACATACATATATATACATACATATATATACATACATATATACATATATATATACACATATATACACACACACATATATACACACACACATATATATACATATATACACACACACATATATACACACACACATATATATACATATATACACACATACATATATACACACACACATATATATATATACATATATACACACATACATATATACACACACACATATATATATATATACATATATACACACATACATATATACACATACATACACACATATATATATATATATATATATATATATATACATATATATACATATATATATATATATATACACACACACACACACATACATATATATATATATATATATATATATATATATACATACACACACACACACACATACATACACATACATACATATACATACACACACACATATATATGTATATAAATAAATATATTAGTTATACTTACTGTCTAGCGTGCTCCTTGTTAGCATAGGTTACATTCACTACTGCAGTCTCTGTATCAGTGTTCACTAAGGAAAAATAAACATAAAAATGACTACTACTTTAACGTTCAGTTGTGAATGATAGATTTTATAGGTAATACGAACCTTGCTCACAGTTTTCCACTGTCCCATACTGCGCAAGCAGGCTGTCTAGTACCTAAAAAAGAAAGAGGTTATTTGCTTTAACTGGACAAACACTTTTTAAAATTAATTAAAAAAGAAAAAAAAAGAAAAAAATTAAAATTTACTTTGTAAATACTCTACGTTCAGCTGAAACAGACTTCGCACCATCATAGTCACAAACAACAAACAGGATTTGCCAATAAACACAAACCCAGCCCCTTCTTTTACACATCAGAATCCTTAATGGGGGGGTGGGAGATTTGGAGACCACCACAGCCTTTCAGCGCTGTCCCTTGACAATATGCAAGAATGAATCCAACAGAATTTCATTCATTCATGGGGGAGGAGGATAGCATACGAGGGGGAAGGGATTTGTCTGCTGAAATTCCATATTCTTCATTCTTACGGAGTTACTAGGAAATATGAAGAATGTTACTACCATGTGTACAGCCACAGCTGCCTTGGCTCAAAGCAGTGATCTGAAGGAAACAAAGTGGGAATACACAGGGGAGGGGGGGTGTCTGTAACTAGAGAGAGTAAAGGTGGGAATTCCCTAATCCCTTTTTGCAAAGAATAGCACAACACAGATAGGAGGAAAATTTAAAAAAAAAAGAGGGAGGGATAGTAACACTATGACTGGAAACTTTTAAAGGGATAGTTAGGACAATACAATTTTAAATACAATAAATTTCTGTTGTGCTCCTAAAGATTAACATCCGTAAAGTCTTAAAGATTTTAAAAAACAAAATGTATGCTTACCTGATAAATTTCTTTCCGGATATTGTGAGTCCACGGCATCATCAATTACTGTTGGGAACCAATACCCAAGCTAGAGGACATATGATTAGGGAGGGACAAAACAGGTAGACCTAAACAGAAGGCACCCGTGCTTGAATAACCTTTCTCCCAAAAGAAGCCTCAGCTGAGGCAAAAGTATCAAATTTAAAAAAAAAAAATTGAAAAAGTATGCAGAGAAGACCAAGTTGCAGCCTTGCAATCTTTTTCACAGAAGCTTCATCTTCACCAAGAAGAAGAGACAGCCATAGTAGAATGAGCTGTAATCCTCACATAAGACAACCGAATTAAACTTCTCAACCAGAGAGAAGAAGAAAAAGCATAAGTTTTCTAACCTTCACGTTTCCCAGAGAAACAAACCGGCAGAAGACTGGCAAAATTCCATAGTTGCCTGAAATTAATACTTTAAGCACGCACAACATTCAAGTTGAGCAACAACGTTCTTTATGAGAAGGATGATGAGAGAGAAGGAATCACAATTCACAAACAGTATGTCCGGAACCACCATAGGAAGGAACAAAGAACCGCCTTATTGACAATAAAGAGAAGATAAGGTGAATCCCACTGCAAGGCTGAGCATTCCGAAACTCTGAGCAGAAAAGATAGCAATAAGAAACAAAACCTTCCAAAAAAAATAATCTATGGAATGCAATGGCTCAAACAGAGCCTGCTGTAAAACTTTAACAAAGTTAAAGCTCCTTGAAAGAGCAACAGACTTAAAACACAGGACTAATTCTGATCAAGGCCTAACAAAAAAAATTGCACATCTGACACGTCCACCAGACACTAACGTAGCAAAATGAAAATGCAAAAATCTGAGCCTTCAGGGTACCGACTAGAAAACCCTTCTCCAGACCCTCCTGGAGAAAGAAAAAATCCTAGGAATCCTGACCCTACTCCAAAAGTAGCCCTTGGATTCACACCAATAAAGCGATATACGCCATGACTTATGGAAAATCTCTCTAGTAACAGGCTTACGAGCCTGAAACATGGTCTCAAAGACCAACCCAGAAAACCACGCTTAGACAGAATTAAACGTTCAATCTCCAAGCAGAAAGCTTCAGAGAAACAAAAGAATGGGCCCTGAATTAGAAGGTCCCTCCCCAGGAACAACCAACCAGGTGGAAGAGATACATCCCCGCTAGGTCAGTATCTAGATCCTGCGGGACTATGTAGGAACTATATAAATAACAAAGCCCACTCCTATGTGATACAAGCAAAAGGAAGGAGAGCAAACTGAAGAACAGGAATGTCAGACTGAAAACCCAAGAACCGTCAGGGATATTGACATAGCAGCCTGCTGATCTGTAGACCTTTAAACATAATGAAAAAATCTGGCACACTGCCATCCCCAACTCCAGCACCCCTCATTTGAGGGTTAACCTGGAAAACACCTCCGAGAGAAGCATCCACTTCCACGGAATGTACTGACTATCTAAGATGTCCGCTCCCGGCATCCACTCCTGGAATGCAAATAGTGTAGAGACAACAAATGTGGAATCGAGCAAGAAATTATGTCCAATGAAGAAACCAGACCAATGACCTCCATACATTGAGCTACTGAAGGGCCAAACAGTAGAGTGCAGAGAGATGCAAGTGAAAATAATCCTTTATTATTCTGACCTCTGACAAAAATATTGACAGAGATAGGAAACTAATATGGTCCCTAAGATAACTATCCCTGTAGCTGTAACAAGGGAACCCATTTTCAGATTAACTTTCCATCTGTGGGAATGAAGAACAGATAAGATCTCTGTATGAGATAATGCTTGTTGAAAAAAAGAAAGAAAAAAAAATTATGGTTACCTGATAAATTACTTTCTTTTACGATATGACGAGTCCACGGATTTCATCCTTACTTGTGGGATATTAACCTCCTAACAGGAAGTGGCAAAGAGCACCACAGCAGAGCTGTATATATAGCCCCTCCCCTTCCCCTCCACCCTCAGTCCTTCGGCCGAAGGTTATAGGAAGAGAAAAGGAAAGGCTAAAAAGGTGCAGAGGTGACTGAATTTTTCAAAAAATAAAATATACCCGTCTTAAAATAACAGGGAGGGCCGTGGACTCGTCATATCGTAAAAGAAAGTAATTTATCAGGTAAGCATAAATTTAATTTTCTTTTATAAAGATATGACGAGTCCATGGATTTCATACTTACTTGTGGGAAACCAATACCAAAGCAATAGGACACTGCTTGAAGAACCTCTCCCCCAAAGATAGCCTCAGAAGAAGCAAAAGTATCAAATTAGTAAAATTTGGAAAAAGTGTGAAGGGACGACCAAGTCGCAGCCTTACAGATGCATCGTTTTTAAAAGCACATGTGGAAGCCACAGCCCTAGTAGACTGAACTGTAATTCTTTCAGGAGGCTGCTGTCCAGCAGTCTCATATGCCAGGCGGATGATACTTCTCAGCCACAAATAAAGAGGTAGCCGTAGCTTTCTGACCCCTACGCTTTCCAGAATAAACAATGAATAAGGAAGACGATTGACAGAAATCCTTAGTTGCCTGTAAGTAAAACTTTAAGGTACGGACCACGTTCAAGTTATGTAACAGACGCTCCTTCTTAGAAGGATTAGGACACAAGGAAGGAACAACAATTTCCTGATTAATATTCTTATTCGAAACAACCTTAGGAAGGAACTCAGGTTTGGTACGTAAAACCACCTTATCAGAATGAAATATGAGACAAGGCGAATCACACTGTAGTGCTGAAAGCTCAGAAACTCTTCGAGTAGAAGAAATAGCAACCAAAAACAGAATTTTCTAAAGATAATAGTTTAATATCTATGGAATGCATAGGTTCAAACGGAAGCCCCTTGCAGAACTTGAAGAACTAAATTCAAACTCCAGGAAGGAGTAATAGGTCTAAATACAGGCTTAATTCTAGATAGAGCCTGACAAAAAGACTGAACATCTGATACATTTGCCAAACGTTTGTGAAACAGAATTGACAAAGCTGAAATTTGTCCCTTTAAGGAACTTGCTGATAACCCTTTCTCCAATCCTTCTTGGAGAAAAGACAAAAACCTAGGAATCCTAACTTTACTCCATGAGTAACCCTTGGATTCTCACCAATAAAAGATATTTACGCCATATCTTAGGATAGTTTTTTCTAGTGACAGGCTTTCTAGCCTGTATCAAAGTATTGATAACCGAATCAGAGAATCCTCGCTTCGATAAAATCAAGCATTTAATCTCCACGCAGTCAGTTGCAGAGAAATTAGATTTGGATGTTGGAAAGGATCTTGAATGAGAAGGTCCTGTCAACAAAAGTTTCCACGGTGGCAGAGAGGACATGTCCACTAGATCTGCATACCAAGTCCTGCGTGGCCACGCAGGCGCTATCAGGATCACTGAAGCTCTCTCCTGTTTGATTTGAGCAATCGCGCGTGGGAGAGGAAACGGCAGAAACACATGAGCTAGGTTGACCAACCAAGGTACTGCCAAGGCATCTATCAGTTCGGCCTGAGGATCCCTTGACCGGGATCCGTATCTTGGAAGCTTGCCATTCGGTCGAGAAGCCATCAGATCCAATTCCGGTCTGCCCCATCTGAGAATCAATGAGGCAAATACCTCCAGGTGAAGTTCCCACTCCCCCGGATGAAAAGTCTGTTGACTTAGAAAATCTGCTTCCCAGTTCTCTACCCCTGGGATGTAGATCGCTGACAGACAAGAGTGGGCCTCTGCCCAACTGATTATCTTGGATACTTCTATCATCGCTAAAGGAACGCCTTGTTCCCCCCTGATGATTGACATATGCCACAGTCGTTATGTAGTCCGACTGGAATCTGATGAATTTGGCCGAAGCCAACTGAGGCCATGCCTGAGGCGCATTGAATATTGCTCTCAGTTCCAGAATATTGATTGGAAGTAGAGACTCCACCGTAGTCCAAACATCCTGAGCCTTCAAGGAGTTCCAGACTGCACCCCAGCCCAGAAGGCTGGCATCTGTTGTCACTATCACCCACGAGGGTCTGCGGTAACAAGTCCCCTGGGACAGATGATCTGACGACAACCACCAAAGAAGAGAGTTTCTTCTCTCTTGATCCAGAATTATCTTTAGAGATAAATCCACATAATCCCCATTCCACTGTCCGAGCATGCACAGTTGCAGTCGTCTGAGATGAAAGCGAGCAAACGAAACTATGTCCATTGCCGCTACCATTAATCCGATAACCTCCATACACTGAGCCACTGATGGCCGAGGAATGGACAGAAGTGCTCGGCAAGCATTCAAAATCTTTGATTTTCTGACCTCCGTCAAATACTTTCATGGCTACCGAGTCTAGAGTTCCCAAGAAAGGAACCCTTGTCTGTGGAACAAGTGAACTCTTCTCTATGTTCACCTTTCAGCCATGAGTTCTCAGAAAAGACAACACTGTGTCCGTGTGAGATGATATGGTGACGCCTGAATCAGAATATCGTCCAGATAAGGCGCCACCGCTATCCCTTGCAGTCTGAGAACCGCCAAAAGAGACCCTAGAACCTTTGTGAAGATTCTGGTGCTGTGGCCAAGCCGAAATGAAGAGCCACGAACTGATAATGTTTGTCCAAGAAGGCAAACCTTCGAAACCGAAGATGATCTTTGTGGATTGGAATATGAAGGAAAGCATCCTTCAAATCCACGGTAGTCATATATTGACCCTCCTGGATCATTGGCATAAAAGGTTGACACACTTGGGGAGAATTGGATGGCATATCCTGATTCTCTTCATTCTTAGGCACACTTTATTTAGAATATGCTTTTTACATTGTAAAGCCCTTTCAGTACAAAAGTTACACTATTTCTAGTACCCAGGAATCCTGAACATCTCTTGCCCAAGCCTGAACAAAGAAAGAGTCTGCCCCTACTAGATCTGGTCCCTGATCGGGGGCCACCCCTTCATGCTGTCTTAGGACCAGCATTGGGTTTTTGGATTGTTTACCCTTATTCCAGTGCTGATTGGGTCTCCAGACTGAGATTGGGAAAAATTCCTTTCCTGCTTTGTGGAAGAAGCAGCGGGGGGTCCTCCTTTAAAATTCCGAAAGGAACGAAAATTATTCTGTTTAATTTTAACCGACCTATCCTGAGGTAGGGCATGGCCTTTACCTCCTGCAATATCAGAAATGATCTCCTTCAATTCTGGCCCAAAAAGGGTCTTCCCTTTAAAGGGAATAGCTAAAAGCTTATGTTTTGATGACACATCAGCAGACCAAGATTTGAGCCACAATGCTCTACGTGCTAAAATAGCAAATCCTGCATTTTTTGTCGCTAATTTAGCAATTTGAAAAGCGGAATCAGTAATAAAAGAATTAGCTAGCTTAAGAGGCTTAATTCTATCTAGAATGTCATCTAATGGAGTCTTAACTTTAAGAGACTCTTCTAGAGCCTCAAACCAAAAAGCTGCTGCAGTAGTTACTGGAACAATGCAAGCCGTAGGTTGTAAAAGAAATCCCTGATTAACAAATAATTTCTTTAGTAGACCCTCTAATTTCTTATCCATAGGGTCCTTGAAAGCACAACTATCCTCAATAGGTATAGTAGTACGCTTAGCTAGGGAAGATATAGCTCCCTCTACCGTAGGGACTGTTTGCCATGAGTCCCGAATGGTATCTGATATAGGAAACATTTTCTTAAAATTAGGAGAGGGAGAAAACGGTATACCTGGTTTATCCCATTCCTTACTAATAATTTCCGAAATTCTCTTAGGAACCGGAAAAACAGTGTAAGTAGGAACTTCCAAATATTTATCCATTTTACACCATTTCTCTGGAGGAATCACAATAGGATCACAATCATCCAGAGTCGCTAAAACCTCGCTAAGCAACAGGCGGAGGTGTTGAAGCTTAAAATTTAAAATGACATAGCATCCGAATCTGTCTGAGGCAAAACATTCCCTGAATCAGAAATTTCACTCTCGGACAGTAATTCCCTGATCCCCAACTCAGAGCACTGTGAGGGAACATCGGAAATAGCTAATAAAGCATCAGAGGATTCAGTATTTACATTAATACTTTACCTACTGTGTTTACCCTGCAACACTGGTAATTTAGACAATACCTCTGTAAGGGTAGTTGACATAACTGCAGCCATCTCCTGCAGAGTAAAGGAATTAGACGCACTAGAAGTACTAGGCGTCGCTTGTGTGGGCATAAAAGGTTGACACACTTGGGGAGAATTGGATGGCATATCCTGATTCTCTTCAGACTGAGAATCATTCTTAGGCACACTTTATTTAGAATATGCTTTTTACATTGTAAAGCCCTTTCAGTACAAAAGTTACACAATGTTAGAGGGGGTTGCACAATAGCTTCTAAACACACAGAACAATGAGAAACCTCAATGTCAGACATGTTGGACTAGTAATACCACAAAAGTCGTTTAAACACTTATTTATAGCATAAAATAAACATTAGAAAAAAAAGTGTACTGTGCCTTTAAGAAAAGAAAAAGTGAACAATTTTTCTAAAATGCACAAAAAACGTTAAATTATTCCTAAATTTAACTTAATATCGTTGGTTAATCCAAAAATTACTGCACCCAGAAGCAAAGGCAGAAATATGGCTTTAGAAGTACTTATATCAACATCTAGTCAAAAGATAAAAAATACCGTCTGCACCTCAACACAGCTCTGCTGTGGCGCCTACCTGCCCCCAGAGTACTTCTAATCAAGTTTCCAACCCTTCAGACCAGCTACACAGTACAGGAACCACCGAGTTACTGTTTGCTGCTGCTAAGCCTGAAGGAAGTGCGCATCTGAGCGTGTGAAAATAGGCTCCGCCCCTTAAGGTAAAAAAAATCAGTGTAGGCCCAAACACCGCATGGGAATGCGGTTTTGCACTAAAGTAGAAATACACACACACAATACAACCCTCAAGTATAAAACCCAATAAGTTTTAAGTGCCAAAAATCAAAAACATAAAGACATTGTTTTTTGTCTCCCATGTCACATAATGCCCAAATATCAACTAATGATAAATAAAATATAGGGACTCCAGTAACACCCCTCTTATTAAAATAGGTTTTACTGCTTGCCCCATTCCCATACAGGGAAAAAATGCCAGCCAGTTCTGATACACCAAGTCTCCTCAGAAAAAAAGGCTGCACATACTTTAATGCTGCTTGTAGCATGAAACCGGTCTCCACACTGAAGAGGTCTCATGGTTACCTTCAGAAGTCTCGTGGGAAACAGCGTGGATCTTAGTTACAAATGCTAAGATCATCAAACCTCAGGGCAGAAACATTCTTCCATATCCCCCTGAGGAAAATAGAATGCGGTACCATTTAAAATAAAAAACTTGATTGAAGAAACTAAAACTAACACCTCACTTTACCATGTCTTCCTAGTATAACACAGGCAAAGAGAATGACTGGAGGTGGAGGGGAAGGGATATATATATATATATATATATATATATATATATATATATATATATATATATATATATATATATATATATATATATATATATATATATATATATATATATATATATACAGCTCTGCTGTGGTGCTCTTTGCCACTTCCTGTTAGCAGGAGGTTAATATCCCACAAGTAAGGATGAAATCCGTGGACTCGTCATATCTTTGTAAAAGAAAAATAATCTTGGATATAATCTTCCTGATACAGTTTCAAATCAAGACAGGCATCTGTAAGGAATTCAACAAAAGCAAACCACTGCTTATCTGACATGATAGCTTCAGTCACACAAACTCCATGAATTGGAAAGAAAAGCAACTTAACATTTTAAAATGTGTTTGCAGGAAAGCAGTTTAAATTGAGAAAGAAAAGGAAATGTATATATCATCAGTGCACAGCCGATACTGACTGGCCCATTGTTGCAGGGAATATACGCTGGCACGCATATGTAGCATCTGAACAATGTTGCACGGGGTGTGTGCAGTAAATAAGCATCTGCAATTAAAATGGTGATCCCCAAGGCAAAACAGAGTGATCTGAGATGTCATCGCAGTAAATGCAGCATGTCTGCAGAAAGAACAGGAACTGTTAGCACTTTACCTTTTTAGTGCTGCTCTACATTGAGCTGTTCTCTTTAAACAGAGCTGTTCTCTTTAAACAGAGCTGTTCTCTTTAAACAGAGCTGTTCTCTTTAAACAGAGCTGTTCTCTTTAAACAGAGCTGTTCTCTTTAAACAGAGCTGTTCTCTTTAAACAGAGCTGTTCTCTTTAAACAGAGCTGTTCTCTTTAAACAGAGCTGTTCTCTTTAAACAGAGCTGTTCTCTTTAAACAGAGCTGTTCTCTTTAAACAGAGCTGTTCTCTTTAAACAGAGCTGTTCTCTTTAAACAGAGCTGTTCTCTTTAAACAGAGCTGTTCTCTTTAAACAGAGCTGTTCTCTTTAAACAGAGCTGTTCTCTTTAAACAGAGCTGTTCTCTTTAAACAGAGCTGTTCTCTTTAAACAGAGCTGTTCTCTTTAAACAGAGCTGTTCTCTTTAAACAGAGCTGTTCTCTTTAAACAGAGCTGTTCTCTTTAAACAGAGCTGTTCTCTTTAAACAGAGCTGTTCTCTTTAAACAGAGCTGTTCTCTTTAAACAGAGCTGTCCTCTTTAAACAGAGCTGTTCTCTTTAAACAGAGCTGTTCTCTTTAAACAGAGCTGTTCTCTTTAAACAGAGCTGTTCTCTTTAAACAGAGCTGTTCTCTTTAAACAGAGCTGTTCTCTTTAAACAGAGCTGTTCTCAGGCTGCATTGCATACGTTTTCCTTACCACAGTACATCCAGAGCAAAGTGCTGTTTGAAGACAACAATCAAATATGCAGTAGTGCTGCAAAGCAGCAGTGCATTGATTGTTGTCTGGCTCTGAGATTTTTGCAAGCTTGTTCCCTAGCTTTTCACAGTCTGCAAAGCTGTTTTTCTCTAAATGTAAGCTGTTCGTATGAGAAATGCACCTTTTTTATTACTACGTTTCTATGCTAGACTAAGAGAAAAAGAAACAAATGAATTCAAGAGACATTTTACAATTACTTTTTTTGTCTGTAGCTAATATGCAATGCAATTTTCAACTACTGCACTAGATTATAAAATTTAAAATATTGATTTATTCTCCAGATAGCCAACACATTGCAATTGATCTGGTGCTTTAGTGTAACTGACAAATGTATATATTTTATTTCATTTAAAAATTACCTGCAGAAAATTTTTCACAAAAAATATCTCATCGCAGAAAGTGAAAAAAAGTTCTGTCTCTGGGATGGTGATTGATTTTACCAATAGCATGTTTGATAATACAAAACTGCTTCTATTAAAAATTTAAATATCTTACACAATTTTCATCATTATGTCCATAAAAAATATATACTGTATATATAAAAAAATAAACTATATATCACAAAGGAAGTATATTTGGAGTTTAAATATCACTTTAAGGAACTGTAGTAGAACATGCAAATATATTACATCAATTTTGCAGCATAGAATTCGGTCATTACAATAACTATTTATAAAACAGACATATCCCATCTATCTTGGCAAAAAATATATAATAATTTGTCTTGCATTGGAAAAGTTCCTTGGCTTTGATTTAACAATAGTTGGTATTACAAAGCATGGTAATTTGGTCTGCCTTGTGTAACAAGCTTATCCTGCATTTCAAGGGTTAAAGGTGCTCATGTGCTGCTATGAATAGTTCCATTTTCTAGAATCTTTCTGCTTAGGTTTCTTTTCCTCCACCAAGCTTAAAGCATTCTCATTTTATGAATGAAACTCCAATTTTAGAAAGACATCTGTGCCACAACAAGTGAGGAAGACTTGAGCGCACACAAATGCTACAACTAAGCACAACAAGTGATTTTCTCCAGAGAGACTGAAAAATAACTGAACTCTTCAGCTGCCCCCGCTGAATTACAACCCAACCAGTTTGGCTTCCCTCCTATTGCACAAGAGAGCTGGATAACCAGAGAGATTGCTGTGGAACAGCTGAAGATGTATATTGTCCCCTGTATTCATATACAGTTTGTGTGTGGACACCAGCAGAATTTACTCACACTACCTTTTTTTTTCTCCCAAATCTGCTATTGGATATATTAACGCTTACATTGGTTTATAGCAGTGATTTTCAACTTTTTTTTACATTAAAAAATCCCGCGGCACACCACCATCCCAAAATTCAACAAAATCACACATTGTAGCCTAATTATATACATATACATATATACACACACACACACACACACATACATATATATATATATATATACACACACACACATACACACAGTGGATATAAAAAGTACACACCCCTGTTAAAATGTCAGGTTTCTGTGATGTAAAAAAATGAGACAAAGATAAATCATTTCAGAACTTTTTCCACCTTTAATGTGACCTATAAACTATACAACTCAATTGAAAAACAAACTGAAATCTTTTAGGTAAAGGGAAATAAAAATAAAAAAATTAAAAATAAAAAAATAAAAATATGGTTGCATAAGTGTAAACACCCTTTTATAACTGGGGATGTAGCCGTGTTCAGAATTAAAGGGATATTGAACCCAAATTTTCTCTTTCGTGATTCAGATAGAGCATGCAATTTTTAAGCAACTTTCTAAATTACTTCTATTATCAATTTTTCTTCGTTCTCTTGCCATCTTTATTTGAAAAAAGAAGGCATCTAAGCTAAGGAGCCAGCAAATGTTTGGTTCAGACCATGGACAGCACTTGTTTATTGGTGCTGTCTAATCAGCAAGGACAACCAAGGTTGTTCACCAAAAATGGGCCGGCATCTAAACTTACATTCTTGCTTTTTAAATAAACATACAAAGAGAATGAAGAAACTGACAATAGGAGTAAAGAAAGTTGCTTAAAATTGTATGCTCTATCTGAATCACAAAAGAAAAAAATTGGGTTCAGTGTCCCTTTAAGCAATCACATTCAAAACCATGTTAAATAGGAGTCATCACACACCTGTCATCATTTAAAGTGCCTCTGATTAACCCCAAATAAAGTTCAGCTGTTCTAGTAGGTCTTTCCTGACATTTTGTTAGTCGCATCCTACAGCAAAAGCCATGGTCCGCAGAGAGCTTCCAACGCATCAGAGGGATTTCATTGTTAACTCCTTAGTGACCAGAGCACTTTTCCATTTGTTGACCGTTTGGGACCAAGGCTATTTTTACATTTCTGCGGTGTTTGTGTTTAGCTGTAATTTTCCTCTTACTCATTTACTGTACCCACACATATTATATACCGTTTTTCTTGCCATTAAATGGACTTTCTAAAGATACCATTATTTTCATCATATCTTATAATTTACAAATAAAAAATTATAAAATATCAGGAAAAAATACAATTTTTTTCAAACTTTGACCCCCAAAATCTGTTGCACATCTACAACCACCAAAAAACACCCATGTTAAATAGTTTCTAAATTTTGTCCTGAGTTTAGAAATACCCAATGTTTACATGTTATTTGCTTTTTTTGCAAGTTATAGGGCACTAAATAAAAGTAGCACTTTGCTATTTCCAAACCACTTTTTTTCAAAATTAGCGCTAGTTACATTGGGACACTGATATCTGTCAGGAATCCCTGAATATCCTTTAACATGTATATATATATATATTTTTAGTAGACATCCAAAAGTATTGATCTAGGCCCATTTTGGTATATTTCATGCCACCATTTCACCGCCAAATGCGATCAAATAAAAAAAAAAAATGTTCACTTTTTCACAAATTTTTTCACAAACTTTAGGTTTCTCACTGAAATTATTTACAAACAGCTTGTGGAATTATTGCACAAATGGTTTTAAATGCTTCTCTGGGATCCCCTTTGTTCAGAAATAGCATACATATATGGCTTTTACGTTGCTTTTTGGTAATTAGAAGGCCGCTAAATGCCACTGTGCACCACACGTGTATTATGCGCAGCAGTGAAGGGGTTATTAGGGAGCATGTAGGGAGCTTGTAGGGTTAATTTTAGCTTTAGTGTAGTAAACAACCCTAAGTATTGATCTAGGCCCATTTTGGTATATTTCATGCCACCATTTCACCGCCAAATGCGATCAAATTAAAAAAAAAACGTTAAATATTTCACAATTTTAGGTTTCTCACTGAAATTATTTACAAACAGCTTGTGCAATTATGGCACAAATTGCTGTAAATTCTTCTCTGGGATCCCCTTTGTTCAGAAATAGCAGACATATATGGCTTTGGCGTTGCTTTTTGGTAGTTAGGTCGCTAAATGCTGCTGCGCATCACACTTATATTAGGTCTAGCAGTGAAGGAGTTAATTAGGTAGCTTGTAGGGAGCTTGCAGGGTTAATTTTAGCTTTAGTGTAGAGATCAGCCTCCCACATCCCACCCCCTGATCCCTCCCAAACAGCTCCCTTCACTCCCCCACCCCACAATTGTCCCCGCCATCTTAAGTACTGGCAGAAACTCTGCCAGTACTAAAATAAAAGTTTTTGGGGGGGTTTGTTTTTTTTTTGTTTTGTTTTTTTTTTTTTAAATAATTCTTCTGCTGTGTAGGACCCCCCTTAGCCCCCAACCTCCCTGATCCCCCCCCCCAAACAGCTCTTTAACCCCCCCCCCCCCTCTGCCTTTATTGGGCACCATTTTGGGTACTGGCAGCTGTCTGCCAGTACCCAGTTTGAAAAATAATGTATTTTATTTTTTTAATTTTATTAAATATTTTATTTCTGTAGTGTAACTGCCCCCCCCCCTCAACATCCAACCCCCCACCCTCTCCCAGATGCCTTGATTTCAAAATCCCACCCTGCCCAGTCCTCTCTCCCACCCTCCAGATCTACAGCATATTGATGCTGTTTTCATAGACCTCACGTGCACGCGCGCGCCCGTGCATGCACTAGATCCCTCCCCCCTCCTCCACCAATGACTGCCCACCCGCCTCCCTGGATGAGCTCCCACCCACCAACGATAACGGCCATCGATAGCCGATGCAGAGGGGGCCACAGAGTGGCTCTCTCTGCATCGGATGGCTAAAAACAGTTATTGCAGGATGCCTCAATATTGAGGCATCACTGCAATAACATGAAAGCAGCTGGAAGCTATCAGGATCGCTTCCACTGCTTTCAAAGACCAACGACGTATGGGGTACGTCCTTGGTCATTAACTGCATTTTTTTGCAGGACGTACCCCATACGTCGTTGGTCGTTAAGGGGTTAAAAGGTATCAGTCAGGAGAAGGGTACAAAATACTTTCCAAGGCATTAGATATACCATGGAACACAGTGAAGACAGTCATCAAATGAAGAAAATATGGTGCAACAGTGACATTACCAAGAACTGGATGTCCCTCCAAAATTGATGAAAAGAAGAGAAGAAAACTGGTCTGGGAGGCTGCCAAGAGGCCTACAGCAACATTAAAGGAGCTGCAAGAATATTTGGCAAGTACTGGCTGTGAGGTACATGTGACAACAATCACCCGTATTCTTTATATGTCTGGGCTATGGAGTAAAGTGGCAAGACGGAAGCCTTTTCTTTCTAAAAAAAAAAAAAAAAACATCCAAGCTCGACTAAATTTAACAAAACCACATCTGAAGTTTTCCAAAAGCATGTTGCAAAAGATATTCTGGTCTGATGAAACCAAAGTTGAACTTTTTGCCCATAATTCCAAAAGATATGTTTGGCGCAAAAAACCCCCACTGAATATCACCGAAAGAACACCATACCCACAGTGAAGCATGGTGGTATCAGCTTCATGCTTTGGGGCCGTTTTTCTTCAGCTGGAACTGGGGCCTTAGTCAAGGTAGAGGGAATTATGAACAGTTCCAAATACTAGATAATATTGGCACAAAACCTTCAGGCTTCTGCTAGAAAGCTGAACATTAAGAGGAACTTCATCTTTCAGCATGACAACAACCCAAAGCATACATCCAAATCAACAAAGGAATGGCTTCACCAGAAGATTAAAGTTTTGGGATGGCCCAGCCAGAGCCCAGACCCAATTCCAATTCAAAATCTGTGGGGTGATCTGAAGAGGGCTGTGCACAGGAGATGCCCTCGCATTCTGACAGATTTAGAGTGTTTTTGAAAAGAAGAGTGGGCAAATCTTGCCAAGTCAAGATGTGCCATGCTGAAAAACTCATACCCAAAAAGACTGAGTGCTGTAATAAAATCAAAATGCATAAGCCAGGTTGAACGACCAAGGTACTGCTAGAGCATCTATCAGTACTGCTTGGGGGATCCCTTGATCTGGACCCGTAACAAGGAAGTTTGGCATTCTGACGAGATGCCATCAGATCCAATTCCGGTGTGCCCCATTGATGAATCAATGCCGCAAACCCCTCCGGATGAAAAGTCTGACGACTTAGAAAATCCGCTTCCCAGTTCTCTACTCCTGGGATATAGATTGCTGATAGATGGCAAGAGTGAGTCTCTACCCATCAAATTATCTTGGAAACCTCTATCATCGCTAGAGAACTCTTTGTTCCCCCTTGATGATTGATATATACTACAGTCGTGATATTGTCCAACCGGAATCTTATGAATTTGGCAAAAGCCAACTGAGGCCACACTTGAAGCCTGTTGAATATTGCTCTCAGTTCCAGAATATTGATTGGTAGTAGGGACTCCTGAGTCCAAACACCCTGAGCCTTCAGGGAATTCCAGACTGCACCCCAGCCCAAGAGGCCATGCTGGCCTGCGGAAGCACATTCCCTGGGACAGATGATCCTGTGACAACCACCAAAGAAGAGAGTCTCTGGTCTCTAGATCCAGAATTATCTGAGGAGATAAATCCGCATAATCCCCATTCCAGCTGCAGTGGTCTGAGATGAAAGCGAGCAAACGGAATGATGTCCATTGCCGCTACCATTAATCCAATGACCTCCATACACTGCACCACTGATGGCAGAGGAATGGACTGAAGTGCTCGGCAAGTAGTTAGGATCTTTGATTTTCTGACCTCCGTCACAAAAATTTTCATGTCTACCGAGTCTATCAGAGTTCCCAGGAATGGAACTCCTGTCTGTGGAACTAGTGAACTCTTTCCTATATTCACCTTCCCACCCGTGAGTTCCACCCGTGAGAAAAGCCAACACGATGTCCGTGTGAGATTTGGCTAGATGGTAAGTTGACGCCTGAATCAAAATATCGTCCAGATAGGGCGCCACTGCTATGCCCCGCGGCCTTAGAACTGCCAGAAGGGACCCTAGCACGTGTGAAAATTCTGGGAGCTGTGGCCAACCCAAAAGGAAGGGCCACAAACTGGTAGTGATTGTCCAGGAAGGCGAACCTGAGAAACTGGTGATCTTTGTGGATAGGAATGTGCAGATACGCATCCTTCAAGTCCCCGGTGGTCATATATTGACCCTCCTGGATCATTGGTAAAATTGTTCGTATGGTCTCCATCTTGAACGATGGGACTCTGAGAAATCTGTTTAGGCATTTGAGATCTAAAATCGGTCTGAAGGTTCCCTCTCTTTTGGGAACCACAAACAGATTTGAGTAAAACCCCTGCCCCTGTTCTAGTTTTAGAACTGGACTGATTACACCCATGGTATATAGGTCTTCTACACAGCGTAAGAACGCCTCTCTTTTTGTATGGTCACGATTACTAATGCCCAGGGATCCTGAACATTCCTTGCCTGAGCGAAGAGAGAAAGTCTGCCCCCTACTAGATCCAGTCCCGGATCGGGGGTTGCCCCTTCATGCTGTCTTGGTAGCAGCAGCGGGCTTCTTGGCCTGTTTACCTTTATTCCAGGTCTGGTTAGGTCTCCAGACTGACTTGGATTGTGCAAAATTCCCCTCCTGCTTTGTGGCAGAAGAGGAAGTAGAGGGTCCACCCTTAAAGTTTTGAAAGGAACAAAAATTATTTTGTTTGGCCCTCATTTTAACCGTCTTGTCCTGAGGAAGGGCATGACCTTTACCTTCAGTAGTGTCGGAAATGATCTCCTTTAGTTCAGGCCTGAATAGGGTCTTCCCTTTAAAAGGAATAGCTAAAAGTTTAGATTTTGATGACACATCAGCAAACCAAGACTTAAGCCATAACGCTCTAAAATGGCAAAGCCTGCATTCTTTGCCGCTAATTTAGCCATTTGAAAAGCGGCATCGGTAATAAAAGAATTAGCTAGCTTAAGAGCCTTAATTCTATCCAAAATATCATCTAATGGGGTCTCAACCTTAAGAGACTCCTCTAGAGTCTCAAACCAAAAAGCTGCTTAAGTAGTTACTGGAACGATGCACGCTATAAGTTGTAGAAGAAAACCCTGATGAATAAACAATTTCTTTAAAAGACCCTCTAATTTTTTTATCCATAGGATCTTTGAAAGCACAACTGTCCTCAATAGGTATAGTTGTACGCTTAGCCAGGGTAGAAATAGCTCCCCTCCACCTTAGGGACCGTCTGCCAGGAATCCCGAATGGTGTCAGATATAGGAAACATTTTCTTAATAGTAGTAACAATGTCCGAAATCCTCCTAGGGACTGGAAAAACAGTGTAAGTAGGGACCTCTAGATATTTATCCATTTTACACAATTTCTCTGGTGGGATTACAATAGGGTCACAATCATCCCGTCGCTAAAATCTCCCGGAGTAACAAGCGGAGGTGTTCAAGTTTAAACTTAAAGGCCGTCACATCTGAGTCTTTTTGAGGGAACATCTTTCATGAGTCTGAAAGCTCTCCATCAGACAGCAAATCCCCCCCCCAAATCAGAACACTGTGAGGGTACATCGGAGATGGCCAATAAAGCATCAGAGGGCTCAGTATTTACTCTAATACCTGACCAGCTGCGCTTACCCTGTAAACCTGGCAGTTTAGACAATACCTCTGTAAGGGTAGTAGACATAACTGCAGCCATATCTTGCAGGGTAAAAGAATTAGACGCACTAGAAGTACTAGGTGTCGCCTGATGGGGGCGTTAAAAGGTTGTGACACTTGGGGAGAAGTGGATTGCATAACCTGATTCTCCTCAGACTGAGAATCATCCTGAGACATACATTGCAAAGAACATATTTTAGGTGATAAAAGTAAGGCCCTTTCAGTACATGGACACATTTTAAGTGAGGGTTCCACAATGGCTTCTAAAGACATAGAACATTGTCTTTCCTCAATGTCAGACATGTTTGAAACAGACTAGTAATAACCAGTCTTGAAAAACACTTTATTTAGTGGAAAAAAAAAACAACAATCTGAAAAACGGTACTGCGCCTTTAAGAGTAAAAAAGCGTACAATTTTTCCAAAACTGCTCTAAAATGTTATAATTATCACAATTTTATACATGTGTCTTATCTTGCCAGCTAAGATTGCACAACAAGTAAGAAATGCTTAACCCTTAATGGAAAAACATAATTTATGCTTACCTAATAAATTTCTCTTGTGATTTATCGAGTCCACGGATTCATCCTTACTTGTGGGATATGCTCCTCCCCTACAGGAAGTGGCAGAGAGAGCACCCACAGCAGAGCTGCCTATATAGCTCCCCCCTTAGCTCCACCCCCCAGTAATTCGACCGAAGGCTAGGAAGAAAAAGGAGAAACTATAGGGTGCAGTGGTGACTGAAAGTTTAAAAATAAAAATATATATGCCTGTCTTAATAAACAGGGCGGGCCGTGGACTCGATACATCACAAGAGAAATAAATATATCAGGTAAGCATAAATTATGTTTTCACTTGTAAGATGTATCAAGTCCACGGATTCATCCTTACTTGTGGGATACCAATACCAAAGCTTTAGGACACGGATGAAGGGAGGGATAAGACAGGGACCTTAAATGGAAGGCACCACTGCTTGTAGAACCTTTCTCCCAAAAATACCCTCCAAAGAAGCAAAAGTATCTAATTTGTAATATTTGGAAAAAGTATGAAGCGAAGACCAAGTCGCCGCCTTACAAATCTGTTCAACAGAAGCCTCATTTTTAAAAGCCATGTGGAAGCCACAGCTCTAGTAGAATGAGCAGTAATTCTTTCAGGAGATTGTTGGCCAGCAGTCTCATAAGCCAAACGGATGATGCTTTTCAGCCAAAAGGAAAAAAAGAGGTAGCCGTAGCCTTCTGACCTCTCCGCTTAACAGAATAAACAACAAACAATGAAGATGTTTGACGGAAATCTTTAGTTGCTTGTAAGTAGAACTTTAAAGCTTGAACCACATCAAGATTGTGCAACAGACGTTCCTTCTTTGAAGAAGGATTAGGACACAGTGAAGGAACAACAATCTCTTGATTGATATTCTAATAAGAAACAACCTTAGGAAGAAACCCAGGTTTGGTACGCAAAACCACCTTATCTGCATGGAAAATAAGATAAGGGGAATCACACTGTAAAGCATATAGCTCAGAAACTCTTCGAGCCGAAGAGATTAGTTACTAAAAACAAAACTTTCCAAGATAGAAGCTTAATATCCATGGAATGCATAGGTTCAAACGGAACCCCTTGAAGAACTTTAAGAAATAAATTTAGGCTCCATGGCGGAGCAACAGGTTTAAATACAGGCTTGATTCTGACCAAAGCCTGACTAAATGCTCGAAACGTCTGGGACATCTGCCAGACGTTTGTGTAGAAGAATAGACAAAGCAGTTATTTGTCCTTATAAGGAACTAGCTGATAATCCCTTCTCCAAACCTTCTTGGAGAAAAGACAATTTTCTAGGAATTCTAATCTTACTCCACGAGTAACCTTTGGATTCACACCAATAAAGAAATTTGCGCCAAATCTTATGATAGATCTTCCTGGTGACAGGCTTTCTAGCCTGAATCAGGGTATCAATGACCGACTCAGAGAAACCACGCTTTGATAGAATCAGGCGTTCAATCTCCAAGCAGTCAGACGCAGAGAAATTCGATTTGGATGCGTGAACAGACCTTGGATTAGAAGGTCTGCCTCATTGGCAGAGTCCATGGTAGAACCGAGGACATGTCCACTAGTTCTGCATACCAAGTCCTGCGTGCCACGCAAGTGCTATCAGAATCACTGAAGCGCTCTTCTGCTTTATTCTGGCAACCAGACGTAGAAGGAGAGGAAATACATAGGCCAGATTGAAGGACCAAGGCACTGTTAGAGCATCTATCAGTACCGCCTTGGGATCCCGTGACCTGGACCCGTAACGAGAAAGTTTGGCATTCTGACGGGACGCCATCAGATCCAATTCTGGTGTGCCCCATAGCTGAATCAGCTGGGCAAATACCTCCAGATGGAGTTCCCACTCCCCCAGATGAAAAGTTAACGACTTAGGAAATCCGCCCCCCAGTTCTCTACTCCTGGGATGTGGATTGCTGAGAGATGGCAAGAGTGATCCTCTGCCCATCGGATTATTTTGGTTACCTCCATCATCGCTAGAGAACTCTGTGTTCCTCCTTGATGATTGATATAAGCTACAGTCGTGATGTTGTCCGACTGAAACCTGATGAATTTGGCCGAGGAAA
Organism: Bombina bombina; assembly: GCF_027579735.1. NCBI lineage: Eukaryota > Metazoa > Chordata > Amphibia > Anura > Bombinatoridae > Bombina > Bombina bombina. The sequence goes on from NC_069503.1 coordinate 348,490,183, forward strand.
GCTGATGGCCACGCATGAAGCGCATTGAATATCACTCAGTTCTAGAATATTTATCATGAGAATAGATTCCTTCTGAGACCATAAGCCCTGTGCTTTCAGGGAGTTCCAGACTGCATCCCATTTCTAAAACCTAGGGATCTTTGAAGAAAACGTAATCTGCCCCATACCAGCTGAGCTGGAAGAGGGCCGCACCTTCATGGGTACTTAGGAGCTGGCTTTGGGTTTCTATAAGGCTTGGATATATTCCAAACTGAAATGGTTTCCAAACTGATACCGCTACTGAGGATGAAGGATCAGGCTTTTGTTCCTTGTTGTGAGGAAAGGAACGAAAACGATTAGACCTAAATTTACCTTAGATTTTTTATCCTTTGGTAAAAAAGTTCCCTTCCCTCCAGTAACAGTTGAGATAATAGAATCCAACTGAGAACCGAATAATTTATTACCCTGGGAAAGAAAGGATAGCAAAGTAGACTTAGAAGACATATCAGCATTCCAAGTTTTAAGCCATAAAGCTCTTCTAGCTAAAATAGCTAGAGACATATACCTGACATCAACTCTAATTGATATCAAAAGATGGTATCACAAATAAAATTATTAGCATGTTATAGAATAATAATAATGCTATAAATTATGATCTGTTACTTGTTGCGCTAAAGCTTCTAACCAAAAAGTTGAAGCTGCAGCAACATCCGCTAAAAATATAGCAGGAGTAGAGACAGCCCCATTAACCTTAGGGATTTTGTCCCAAAAACTCTAATCTGTCAGATGGCACAGGATATAATGCTTTTAAAACTTTTTAGAAGGAGTAAATTAATTACCCAAATTATTCCATCTCCCTGGAAATTACTTCAGAAAATAGCATCAGGGAGAGAAACACTTCTGGAATAACTACAGGAGATTTAAAAACCTTATTTAAACGTTTAGATTTAGTATCAAGAGGACCCAGAATCCTCTATTTCTAATGCAATTAATACTTCTTTAAATAAAGAACGAATAAATTCCATCTTGAACAAATACGAAGATTTATCAGCATCAACCTCTGAGACAGAAAACCTCTGAACCAGAAGAACCATTATCAGTATCAGAATGATGATGTTCATTTAAAATTCATCTGAAAAAAGAGAAGTTTTAAAAGACTTATGTATACTAGAAGGAGGGAATAACAGACATAGCCTTCTTAATGGATTTAAAAATAAAATCTCTTATGTTATCAGGAACACTCTGAAAATTAGATGTTGACGGAACAGCAACAGGTAATGTAACAGTACTAAAGGAAATTTTATCTGCATTAATAAGTTTGTCATGACATGCAATACAAACAGCTGGAGAAACAGCTACCAAAAGTTTATAGCAGATACCACTTAGCTTGGTAGCTCCAGCACCGGGCAGCGATTTTCCTGAAGTATCTTCTGACTCAGTTGCAACGTGGAACATCTTGCAATATGTAATAGAAAAAACAACATATAAAGCAAAATTGATCAAATTCCTTAAATGACAGTTTCAGGAATGGGAAAAAAATGCCAGTGAACAAGCTTCTAGCAACCAGAAGCAATAAATAATGAGACTTAAATAATGTGGAGACAAAAATGACGCCCATATTTTTTTAGCGCCAAATAAGACGCCCACATTATTTGGCGCCAAAAATGACGCCACATCCGGAACGCCGACACTTTTGACGCAAAAAACGTCCAAAAAATGACGCAACTTCCGGCGACACGTATGACGCTGGAAACAGAAAAAAAAATTTGCGCCAAAAAAGTCGCGCCAAAAATGACGCAATTAAATAAAGCATTTTCAGCCCCCGCGAGCCTAACAGCCCACAGGGAAAAAGTCAAATTTTTTAAGGTAAGAAAAAATGATTGATTCAAATGCATTATCCCAAATATGAAACTGACTGTCTGAAAATAAGGAATGTTGAACATCCCTGATTCATGGCAAATAAATGTTTGAAATACATATATTTTAGAACTTTATAAAAAAGTGCCTAACCATAGCTTAGAGTGTCACAGAAATAAGCTTACTTACCCCCAGGACACTCATCTACATGTTGTAGAAAGCCAAACCAGTACTGAAACGAAAATCAGCAGAGGTAATGGTATATATAAGAGCTATATCGTCTATCTGAAAAGGGAGGTAAGAGATGAATCTCTACCGACCGATAACAGAGAACCTATGAAATAGACCCCCGTAGAAGGAGATCATTGAATTCAAATAGGCAATACTCTCCTCACATCCCTCTGACATTCACTGCACGCTGAGAGGAAAACCGGGCTCCAACCTGCTGCGGAGCGCATTATCAACGTAGAATCTAGCACAACCTTACTTCACCACCTCCATAGGAGGCAAAGTTTGTAAAACTGATTTGTGGGTGTGGTGAGGGGGTGTATTTATAGGCATTTTAAGGTTTGGGAAACTTTGCCCCTCCTGGTAGAATGTATATCCCATACGTCACTAGCTCATGGACTCTTGCTAATTACATGAAAGAAACAATGTTATTTTGTAATCTATAGATTAAAATCGCTTTAAATGGCAAGTTAAACTCAGGTTTTTTTCATGGTCTAGAAAGAGAAATACTTAAAGGACCAGAAAAATACAGTAGATTTGCATAATCAACAAATGCACGATAAAATACAATAGCACTTACTCTGAACTTCAAATGAGTAGTAGATTTTCTAACAAATGTCAGTTATGTATCTTTCAACTCCCCCTGTACCATGTGACAACTATCAGCCAAACACAAATGCATACACGTATATGCTGGGGATTCTTTGCACATGCTCAGTAGGAGTTGGTGACTTAAAAAGTGTAAAAATAAAGAAGACAACTTTTTTTTAATGGAAGGTAAATTGCAAAGTTGTTAAAACTTTCATGATTCAGATACAGCATGCAATTTTAATTTGACCCGAGTGTCCCCCTTAAACTTTACAATTTGCTTTAAATATCAGTTTCTTCATTCACTACATATCTTTTTTATAAAGAAGCAGCAATGTACTACTGGAAGCTAGCTGAAACATCAGTAGTGTATTGCTGCTCCACAGCTTACTACGTATGCTTTTCAACAAAGAATACCAAAAGAATTAAGCAAATTGTATAACAAATAAAGGAAATTGGTTTAACAATTGCATGCTCTGAATCATTACAGCTTAATTTGGACTTTTCTGTCCCTTTAACCCATAGTTAAAGGGACATTATACACTCTCTTTGCATAAATGTTTTGTAGATTTATTTATATAGCCCATAAAGTTTTGTTTTTAAATTAGTTTTGCTCATTTTTAAATAACATTGCTCTGATTTTCAGGACTAACCAAGCCCCAAAGTTTTGAGAATACCGTCAGCTACCTACTCCAGCTTGTTCCTGTTGTGTAAAAGGGTCTTTTCATATGCAAAAGAAGGGGGGAGTGTCTTATTTCCCACTTGTTAGTCGGCTTTCCCAGCTACCTTTTCAACAGAGCTTCTAAGTAAGTTTTTAAACAGTTTTATACTGGATTTTTATATCAGTATCTGTGTTCATTATTCTTTATAGTGGTGTATTTTACATGCAGTTATATGAAAATGAGTGTATACTGTCCCCTTTAACTTATTAAATAAAAAAAATAGAGCAACTTTAAATTTAAAATGCTCTGGCTGATGTCACCATCACTAAGACACAAGCACCTCATGAATAAATCTGTTGTATGGAATATCATGAGTGCATATTGTTGTCACCAATTCCTAGATACATGCCTTCCCGTAAATATTTTTGAGTCACACAGAACACCTCAAAGTTAATTGAATTTATCGTAAAACCCATTTAAACACAAGATAAAAACACATGGATTCACTTCCAATATAATTCCCTAGGTGGCGCCTACAGAATAGGCAAGGAAGAAAGGATTTTCACATTTCAGAGATATTACTTACATACGTATAGGTTTAGATCATGCTATATATTATGGTGGAAAATCTCACTATAGCTTACCAGTTAGAGGGTTATCAGTTTACTATGTTAATTAAGAAATTAGGCAAATTCACGTCTGTTGTAATATCTTACTAGACCAGGATTAGTAGAAACTGCAAATCCCAAGACAGATTTTGCAGACGTGAGGGTCGAATCACTATAGTTTCAGTCAAAGGACAACAAAAGTTACTATTCCATTCATGTTAAATATAGCAAAAAAAAAAACTCTATACAGTACTAGTGAACTAAAGAACATTGCCAGCCCTCATACGCATGTGGTCACATTTTAGCAATATTACAGAGTGGAGGGGTGGCTTGCTGAAGGACTTTTCCCACAGTATTTTTGGTTTTGCAAACTAAAGGGACAGTAAACCTAAAATATGTTATATGCCTGCAGCTCGCTCCTGCTGTCACTTCGTGTTATGGCAGTGGTCGGGCTGTGACTATACAGCTGGCCGATGCGCTGTGGAATAAAAACAGACCCGCTCAGAGTACAGAGAGCGGGTCTGAAAAACCTGGCATATTTTAAAAAAAATAAAAAGGGAATACAAGGTTTAATAACGAGATAGCACTAATATAATGTTATATAATTCTGCACTATGTGAAGAATTATATAGCATATTTTAGGTTTACGGACACAACTTTTGCATATGCATTTTTTTCGCCAGTGCTGACAGCATGCAACATGTTAAAGTAAATTTGCCAACATGCTTGCAATAAAACACAAAACAGATTTTGACACATTGCTTTTATCTCAAAAGCACTTTATGCTATATTTAAAATAAATGGATATCTAAAAACAGTGAGATTGTAATACACAATGATTGTGTATTATTTAATAAACTTTGTAATCTACTTTGATTAATTTTGTCCACTTTACTTTGCCTTACTAAACTATACTGAATTTCGCTTAAACTAATGGGTGCTGCCATGTTTAAACTTAGAGATCATGAAACCCAAAAATTCTCTCATGATTCAGATAGAGAATACAATTTTAAACAACTTACTAATTTACTTCTATAATTTGTTTTATTCTCTTGGTATGCTTTGTTGAATGAGCAGCAATGTACTACTGGTTTCTAACTGAACACTTGGGTGAGCAATGAATTTAGATATGCCAGCCACCAATCAACAGCTAGACCCTAGGTTCTCTGTTGCACATGAACTTGCCTAGATAAACATTTCAGCAAAGGATAACAAGAGAAAGAAGCACATTAAATAATAGAAGTAAATGGAAAGTTGTTTGAAATTGCATTCTCTATCTGAATCATGAAAGAAAAAATTTGGGTTTCATGTCCCTTTAAGTTCTCATTATTTCACCCTCCTGCTGAGAGAAATTAAGGACAGATATAAAATAGGGAACAAAAGGATACTGTCCAAACAAGGCTGTGTGCATCCTTAGATTATCTATCAGGATTTTCACACCGCCTTGTTTGCCGTTTTTTTACGCTTGTACCTAATTAAAGGCAAAGATCAATAGAAAAACTAGAACATATATGGTGGCACCCATACTTTATAGAAACTAAACCTTTACACTGATATCTTCAATTTTAAACAATACAAATGTAAAACATAAAATAAAAATGCTTACCTGATAATTTCTCTTTGACACGGATCATTAATTACTGTTGGGAATATCACTCCTGGCCAGCAGAAGGCAAAGAGCACCACAGCAGAGCTGTTAAGTATCACTTTCCTTCCCACAACCCCCAGTCATTCGACCAAAGTAAAAGGAGAGAAAGGAAATAAGGTGCAGAGGTGCCTGAGGTTTTGTATTAAAAAAAAAAAAAAAAAAAAAAAAAAAAAGGGACACCCGGGCGGCGGCCATCTTGCAGGTCGCACTTGAACTTCAGCTCCTCAAGCTTCTTCCACTGATTTCTAATTTAAAGCTGTACTTCTATTAGTACCCTGTCCTAAATAGTGGAGAGGCTTGTCTGAAGAGGTCTGCTTTCTAGAAAACAGAATTTATGTTTACCTGATAAAATTACTTTCTCCACACGGTGTCCGGTCCACGGCGTCAATCCTTACTTGTGGGATATTCTCTTCCCCAACAGGAAATGGCAAAGAGCCCAGCAAAGCTGGTCACATGATCCCTCCTAGGGCTCCGACTTCCCCAGTCATTTGACCGACGTAAAGGAGGAATATTTGCATAGGAGAAACCAAATGATACCGTGGTGACTGTAGTTAAAGAAAATAAATTATCAGACCTGATTAAAAAAACCGGGCGGGCCGTGGACCGGACACCACCGTTGGAGAAAGTAATTTATCAGGTAAACATAAATTCTGTTTTCTCCAACATAGGTGTGTCGGTCCACGGCGTCATCCTTTACTTGTGGGAACCAATACCAAAGCTTTAGGACACGGATGAAGGGAGGGAGCAAATCAGGTCACCTAGATGGACAGCACCACGGCTTGCAAAACTTTTCTCCCAAAAATAGCCTCAGAAGAAGCAAAAGTATCAAACTTGTAAAATTTAGTAAAAGTGTGCAGTGAAGACCAAGTCGCTCGCCTTACATATCTGATCAACAGAAGCCTCGTTCTTGAAGGCCCATGTGGAAGCCACAGCCCTAGTGGAATGAGCTTGTGATTCTTTCAGGAGGCTGCCGTCCGGCAGTCCTCGTAAGCCAATCTGATGATGCTTTTAAGCCAAAAGAGAGAGAGGTAGAAGTTGCTTTTTGACCTCTCCTTTTACCAGAATAAACAACAAACAAGGAAGATGTTTGTCTAAATCCTTTGTAGCATCTAAATAGAATTTTAGAGCACGAACAACATCCAAATTGTGCAACAAACCGTTCCTCTCTTTGAACTGGATTCGGACAACAAAGAAGGCACGACTATCTCCTGGTTAATGTTTTTTGTTAGAAACAACTTTCGGAAGAAAAACCAGGTTTAGTACGTAAAACCACCTTATCTGCATGGAACACCAGATAAGGAGGAGAACACTGCAGAGCAGATAATTCTGAAACTCTTCTAGCAGAAGAAATTGCAACCAAAAACCAAAACTTTCCAAGATAATAACTTAATATCAACCGGAATGTAAGGTTCAAACGGAACCCCCTGAAGAACTGAAAGAACTAAATTGAGACTCCAAGGAGGAGTCAAAGGTTTGTAAACAGGCTTGATTCTAACCAGAGCCTGAACAAAGGCTTGAAACATCTGGCACACGCTGCCAGCTTTTTGTGAAGTAACACAGACAAAGGCCAGAAATCTGTCCCTTCATAGGAACTTGCAGATAATCCTTTCTCCAAACCTTCTTGAAGAGAGGATAGAATCTTAGGATTTTATACCTTGTCCCAAGGGAAATCCTTTAGATTCACACCAACAGATATATTTTTTCCATTATTTTGTGGTAAATTTTTCTAGTTACAGGCTTTCTGGCCTGAACAAGAGTATCAATGACAGAATCTGAGAACCTCCTCGCTTTGATAAGATCAAGCGTTCAATCTCCAGCAGTCAGTTGGAGTGAGACCAGATTCGGATGTTCGAACGGACCTTGAACAAGAAGGTCTCGTCTCAAAGGTAGCTTCCATGGTGGAGCCGATGACATATTCACCAGGTCTGCATACCAAGTCCTGCGTGGCCACGCAGGAGCTATCAAGATCACTGATGGCCCTCCTCCTGATTGATCCTGGCTACCAGCCTGGGAATGAGAGGAAACGGGCGGAATACATAAGCTAGTTTGAAGGTCCAAGGTGCTACTAGTGCATCTAACTAGAGTCGCCTTGGGATCCCTGGATCTGGACCCGTAGCAAGGAACCTTGAAGTTCGGACGAGAGGCCATCAGATCCATGTCTGGAATGCCCCCACAATTGGAGTAATTTGGGCAAAGATTTCCGGATGGAGTTCCCACTCCCCCGGATGAAATGTCTGACGACTCAGAAATCCGCTTCCCCAATTTTCCACTCCTGGATGTGGATTGCAGACAAGTGGCAGGAGTGAGTCCTCCGCCAATCAATGATTTTGGTCACTTCTTCCATCGCCAGGGGAAACTCAATAATAAAAAACAGAATTCTATGTTTACCTGATAAAATTTCTTTCTCCAACGGGTGTGTCCGGTCCACGGCGTCATCCTTACTTGTGGGATATTCTCTTCCCCAACAGGAAATGGCAAAGAGCCCAGCAAAGCTGGTCACATGATCCCTCCTAGGCCTCCGCCTACCCCAGTCATTCGACCGACGTTAAGGAGGAATAATAGCATAGGAGAAACCATATGGTACCGTGTGACTGTAGTTAAAGAAAATAAATTATCAGACCTGATTAAAAAAATCCAGGGCGGGCCGTGGACCGGACACACCGTTGGAGAAAGAAATTTATCAGGTAAACATAAATTCTGTTTTCTCCAACATAGGTGTGTCGGCTCCACGGCGTCATCCTTACTTGTGGGAACCAATAACCAAAACTTTAGGACACGGATGAAGGGAGGGAGCAAATCAGGTCACCTAAATGGAAGGCACCACCGGCTTGCAAAACCTTTCTCCCAAAAATAGCCTCAGCAGAAGCAAAAGTATCAAACTTGTAAAATTTGGTAAAGTGTGCAGTGAAGACCAAGTCGCTGCCCTACATATCTGATCAACAGAAGCCTCGTTCTTGAAGGCCCATGTGGAAGCCACAGCCCTAGTGGAATGAGCCGTGATTCTTTCGGGAGGCCTGCCCGTCCGGCAGTCTCGTAATCCAATCTGATGATGCTTTTAATCCAAAAGAGAGAGAGGTAGAAGTTGCTTTTTGACCTCTCCTTTTACCTGAATAAACAACAAACAGGGAGATGTTCTGTCTAAAATCCTTTGTAGCATCTAAATAGAATTTTAGAGCGCGAACAACAACCAATTTGTGCAACAAGCGTTCCTTCTTTGAAACAGGTTTCGGACACAGAGAAGGTACGATAATCTCTGGTTAATGTTTTTGTTAGAAACAACTTTTGGAAGAAAACCAGGTTTAGTACGTAAAACCACCCTTATCTGCATGGAACACCAGATAAGGAGGAGAACACTGCAGAGCAGATAATTCTGAAACTCTTCTAGCAGCAAGAAAATTGCAACTAAAAACAAAACTTTCCAAGATAATAACTTATATCAACGGAATGTAAGGGTTTCAAACGGAACCCCCTGAAGAACCTGAAAGAACTAAATTGAGACCTCAAGGAGGAGTCAAAGGTTTGTAAACAGGCTTGATTCTAACCAGAGCCTGACAAAGGCTTGAACATCTGGCACAGCTGCCAGTTTTTTGTGAAGTAACAACCGACAAGGCAGAAATCTGTCCCTTCAGGGAACTTGCCGATAATCCTTTTTCCAATCCTTCTTGAAGGAAGGATAGAATCCTAGGAATCTTAACCTTGTCCCAAGGGAATCCTTTAGATTCACACCAACAGATATATTTTTTCCAAATTTATGGTAAATCTTTCTAGTTACAGGCCTTTCTGGCCTGAACAAGAGTATCGATAACAGAATCTGAGAAACCTCGCTTCGATAAAATCAAGCGTTCAATCTCCAAGCAGTCAGCTGGAGTGAAACCAGATTCGGATGTTCGAACGGACCCCTGAACAAGAAGGTCCTCGTCTCAAAGGTAGCTTCCAAGGTGGAGCCGATGACATATTCACCAGATCTGCATACCAAGTCCTGCGTGGCCACGCAGGAGCTCTCAAGATCACCGACGCCCCTCTCCTGATTGATCCTGGCTACCTAGCCTGGGGATGAGAGGAAACGGCGGGAACACATAAGCTAGTTTGAAGGTCCCAAGGTGCCTACTAGTGCATCCACTAGAGCCGCCTTGGGATCCCTGGATCTGGACCCGTAGCAAGGAACTTTGAAGTTCTGACGAGAGGCCATCAGATCCATGTCTGGAATGCCCCAAAGTTGAGTGACTTGGGCAAAGATTTTCCGGCTGGAGTTCCCACTCCCCGGATGCAATGTCTGACGACTCAGAAAATCCGCTTCCCAATTTTCCACTCCCGGGAGGTGGATAGCAGACAGGTGGCAGGAGTGAGACTCCGCCCATAGAATGATCTTGGTCACTTCTTCCATCGCTAGGGAACTCCTTGTTCCCCCCCTGATGGTTGATATACGCAACAGTCGTCATGTTGTCTGATTGAAACCGTATGAACTGGTCCTCGCTAGCTGAGGCAAGCCTTGAGAGCAATTGAATATCGCTCTCAGTTCCAGAATATTTATCGGTAGAAGAGTATTCTTTCCCGAGACCAAAGACCCTGAGCTTTCAGGGATCCCCAGAACCGCGCCCCAGCCATCAGACTGGCGTCGGTCGTGACAATGACCCACTCTGGTCTGTGGAATGTCATCCCTCGTGACAGGTTGTCCCAGGACAGCCACCAACGGAGTGAGTCCTCTGGTCCTCTGATTTACCTTGTATCTTTGGAGACAAGTCTGTATAGTCCCCCATTCACTGACTGAGCATGCACAGTTGTAACGATCTTAGATGAATGCGCGCAAAAGGAACTATGTCCATTGCCGCTACCCATCAACCCCGATCACTTCCATGCACTGTGCTACGGAAGGAAGAGGAACGGAATGAAGCTATTCGACAAGAGTCAGGAGCTTTGTCTTTCTGGCCTCTGTTAGAAAAATCCCTCAATTCTGAGGAGGTCTATAATTGTTCCCAAGAAGGGAACCCTTGTTGACCGGGGATAGAGAACTCTTTTCCACGTTCACTTTCCAGGCCGTGCGATCTGAGAAAAGGCCAGGACGATGTCCGTGTGAGCCTATTGCTCGAGGGTAGGGACGACGCTTGAATCAGATGTCGTCCAGGTAAGGTACTACCTGCAATGCCCCTTGGTCTTAGCACAGCTAGAAGGGACCCTAGTACCTTTGTGAAATTCCTTGGAGCAGTGGCTATTCGAAAGGAAGCGCCACGAACTGGTAATGTTTGTCCAGGAATGCAAACCTTAGGAACCGATGATGTTTCCTTGTGGATAGGAATGTGTAGATACGCATCCTTTAAATCCACCGTGGGTCATGAATTGACCTTCCTGGATGGAAGGAAGGATAGTTCGAATGGTTTCCATCTTGAAAGATGGGACCTTGAGAAATTTGTTTAAGATCTTGAGATCTAGGATTGGTCTGATGTTCCCTCTTTTTTGGGAACCTATGAACAGATTGGAGTTAGAACCCCCATCCCTTGTTCTCTCAATGGAACAGGATGAATCACTCCCATTTTTAACAGGTCTTCTACGCCAAAGTAGAACGCCTGTCTTTTTATGTGGTCTGAAGACAACTGAGACCCTGTGGAACCTTCCCCTTGGGGGAAAGTCCCTTGAATTCCAGAAGATAAACCCTGGGAGACTATTTCTAGCGCCCAAGGATCCAGAACATCTCTTGCCCAAGCCTGAGCGAAGAGAGAGAGTCTGCCCCCACCAGATCCGGTCCCGGATCGGGGGGCCGATAGTTTCATGCTGTCTTGGTAGCAGTGGCAGGTTTCTTTGCCTTGCTTTCCCTTGTTCCAGCCTTGCATTGGTCTCCAAGCTGGCTTGGCCTGAGAAGTATTACCTTCTTGCCTTAGAGGACGTAGCACCTTGGGCTGGTCCGTTTTTACGAAAGGGACGAAAATTAGGTCTATTTTTTGCCTTGAAAGGTCCGATCCTGAGGAAGGGCATGGCCCTTACCCCCAGTGATATCAGAGATAATCTCTTTCAAGTCAGGACCAAACCAGCGTTTTCCCTTGAAAGGAATGTTTAGTAGCTTGTTCTTGGAAGACGCATCAGCCGACCAAGATTTTCAACCAAAGCGCTCTGCGCGCCACAATAGCAAACCCAGAATTCTTAGCCCGCTAACTAGCCAATTGCAAGAGGCGTCAAGAGTGAAAGAATTAGCCAATTTGAGAGCATTGACTCTGTCCATAATCTCCTCATAAGGAGGCGAGTCACTATCGAGCACCTTAATCAGTTCATCAAACCAGAAATATGCGGCTTGTAGTGACAGGGACAATGCATGAAATGGGTTGTAGAAGGTAACCCTGCTGAACAAACATCTTTTTAAGCAAACCTTCTAATTTTTTATCCATAGGATCTTTGAAAGCACAACTATCCTCCTATGGGAATAGTGGTGCGTTTGTTTAAAGTAGAAACCGCTCCCTCGACCTTGGGGACTTGACTGCCATAAGTCCTTTCTGGGGTCGACCATAGGAAACAATTTTTTAATATGGGGGGAGGGACGAAAGGAATACCGGGCCCTTCCCATTCTTTATTAACAATGTCCGCCACCCGCTTGGGTATAGGAAAAGCTTCTGGGAGCCCCGCACCTCTAGGAACTTGTCCATTTTACATAGTTTCTCTGGGATGACCAAATTTTCACAATCATCCGAGGTGGATAATACCTCCTTAAGCAAAATGCGGAGATGTTCCAATTTAAATTTAAAAGTAATCACATCAGATTCAGCCTGCTGAGAAATATTCCCTAAATCAGTAATTTCTCCCTCAGCACAAAACCTCCTGGCCCCCTCAGATTGGTTAGGGGCCCTTCAGAGATATTAATATCAGCGTCGTCATGCTCTTCAGTAACTAAAACAGAGCATCCACCGCTTCGCTGAACAGGGTTCATTTTGGCTAAAATGTTTTTGACAGAATTATCCATTACAGCCGTTAATTGTTGCATAGTAAGGAGTATTCGGCGCGCTAGATGTACCTAGGGGCCTCCTGAGTGGGCAAGACTCGTGTAGACGAAGGAGGGAATGATGCAGTACCATGCTTACTCCCCTCACTTGAGGAATCATCTTGGGCATCATTGTCATTATCACTTAAATCACATTTATTTAAATGAATAGGAATTCTGGCTTCCCCACATTCAGAACACAGTCTATCTGGTAGTTCAGACATGTTAAACAGGCATAAACTTGATAAGAAAGTACAAAAAAACGTTTTGAAATAAAACCTGTTACTGTCACTTTAAATTTTAAACTGAACACACTTTATTACTGCAATGCCGAAAAAACATGAAGGAATTGTTCAAAATTCACACCAAACTTTCACCACAGGGTCTTAAAGCCTTGAAAATATTGCACACCAAATTTGGAAGCTTTAACCCTTAAAATAACGGAACCGGAGCCGTTTTAAGCTTAAACCCCTTTACAGTCCCTGGTATCTGCTTTGCTGAGACCCAACCAAACCCAAGGGGAATACGATACCAAATGATTGCCTTCAGAAGTCTTTTAATAAGTATCAGAGCTCCTCTCACATGCGACTGCATGCCATGCCTCTCAAAAACCAAGTGCGCAACACCGGCGCGAAAATGAGACTCTGCCTATGCTTTGGAAAGCCCCTAAAGAATAAGGTGTCTAAAACAGTGCCTGCCGATATTATTATATCAAAATACCCAGAATAAATGATTCCTCAAGGCTAAATAAGTGTTAATATCAATTCGATTTAGCCCAAAAAATGTCTACAGTCTAAATAAGCCTTGTGAAGCCCTTATTTACAATCGTAATAAACATGGCTTACCGGATCCATAGGGAAACTGACAGCTTCCAGCATTACATCGTCTTGTTAGAATGTGTCATACCTCAAGCAGCAAAAGACTGCCAAACTGTTTCCCCCCAACTGAAGTTAATGCTCTCAACAGTCCTGTGTGGAACAGCCATGGATTTTAGTTACGGTTGCTAAATCATTTTCCCTCATACAAAACAGGAATTCTTCATCTCTTTTCTGTTTCTGAGTAAATAGTACGTACCAGCACTATTTGAAAATAAACAAACTCTGATTGAATAATGAAAAACTACACGTTAAACACTAAAAAACTCTAATGCCATCCTCCGTGGAGATGTTGCCTGTACAACGGCAAAGAGAGCTTGACTGGGGTAGGCGGAGCCTAGGAGGGATCATGTGACCAGCTTTGCTGGGCTCTTTGCCATTTCCTGTTTGGGGAAGAGAATATCCCCACAAGTAAGGATTGACGCCGTGGGACCCGGACACACCTATGTTGGAGAAACTACAGTTAAACACTAAAAAACTCTAAGCCATCTCCGTGGAGATGTTGCCTGTACAACGGCAAGAGAATGGACTGGGGAAGGCGGAGCCTAGGAGGGATCATGTGACCAGCTTTGCTGGGCCTCTTTGCCATTTCCTGTTGGGAAGAGAATATCCCACAAGTAAGGATGACGCCGTGGACCGGACACACCTATGTTGGAGAAATTGGGTTTTGGAGAGTGACCGGGCCCTTCACTGCCCTCAGTACCGGACTTTTTACTTTGAGGCCTTCCCCTAGAATAGAAGCCTCAGCCCGTCCCCACAACTAGCTGTGCCTTAAGTGCGCAGTCACAAACTAAGCTTCTACTGTACAATACACCCCGCCATCAACATTCAACACTATACGGGACTAAGATGGAACAACTTTCTTCTAACAGCACTCAGCGATTGTTGCTGGATACCTACCAAAAGGCCTTCTCTGAGACCTTGGATGCGGCTTTCCGCCTTGCCGACCGCTAGTGGAAGAACCCATATGTGCACGAAAGGGGGTACGGGAGCGGCGGTGCCTTGGGGCCCCAGTACCAGCCGCTTGCCTCCCTAAATGTTAATGTGGCCTTAGACTCTAGCTGCACGCCCCCACGGCGTGTTGAACAGTTCCCCAAGGCAGAGGGGGGAGATGGCTGCAGAGCTATCATACTTATGGAGGTTGAGCCTATAAGAATGAGGCCCCGTAGCATGCAGTACGATCAGCTAGAGCAACACCTGTAATACTTACCAGCCTCGGATCAACAGAAGATTGCCGCACTGATTCAGCCATCTGCCGAGGTCTTCTGGTCCTCAGACATCGCAGGGCCTCAAATAGAAAGCCAGCGGTGCGCGCATGGAGGTCACAGAGCAGTCACTGCTAAGAAAATCCCTGAATCCCACCTATGGAGCACATACTAAGCATCGGTACCTACTTTCGTGACACCTGAGCTGCGATGTTTCTGGGACTTCATTCAGAGGTGTGGGGGACGTTGCTGTTACCGCATCCTTTTTGCTCAATCTCCTATGGCCCACCACACTAAACTCCTTCAATTATATGGGACATTGGCCTCTGATGGACAGATCTGGAGTGGGTAACTTGTAGCTTTCCAAGTGTGGACGTTGGGTAAGCTGAGTAGTCTGGGACAGGTATAACTCTATGCCCACAGATATGCATCTAATGATCCCCACCAAATTGACATTAACCTCTGGCTCCTCTCTGTGTTACTGTGGATTCAAACATTGTACATTCCCTGTCTGTTTTGTGCCTTTGCAAGAGCCTACAGTAGCACATTTAAGGCAGTATATATGAAGTTTATTTAAAGTTAGTATGTTTCTCCTATATCGTTGGTGTGTCTTGCCTCCTGCAAATTAGCAAGTACTACACTGGAATGTTAGCTAGTGTTTATACCATACTCTTATCTGTTATGTATAAGTGCACTGAATTGTTTTGACCTTTTTGTGTTATATTCCTGCTCAGCTTTGCAAACTCACTCTTTAGAAATGTGTTAGTCTCTACTTAATCTCGTTGACCACCACCATGCTCATTTGGTTAGATGTCTGGATATAGAGCTCATGACTTCCCTATACGAAGGGTGCTGTTATAAGATCTGTCTATAAGTATTTGTACTTCTCGCTATAGCTATATATTCTATGTATTACTTACCACATTAGTTATATAGGCACAGCTAGCTAATCCCAGTTAAACTAAGAGCTGCCAAACATCAGCTTTTAAGATCATACTCCCTACATATTCAGTGGTGCACCTCATAGCTATGATCTTCAAACCTTACCCTAGGTAAGCTCTCACTAACCTATGCAAATAATACTACTACTACCCAGCTTACATTAATAGTTGATATACAGGTCAGGAGTCTGGCTAACTTATTGTTGGAAAACAACCCTCTTGTATTCTACATACTCCCCTCCCTTATGATATTTTGCCAACATGTCAGTATAAAGTACAAGTTTGCGGTTGCTATATAAACCAGTTTTGTATTCTTTTTTTTCTATTACTATTATTGATGATGTCCAATCTTACCTATGCATAATGCTAGTATATGTCCCTCCTTTATTTAAATCTATATTTGTTTTATTTTACTTTTCCCCCCTGAAATTCCCCCCAGTATGTAATAGCTCTCTCCTTAGAGGTCCAAGAGAGGACCTCTATTTGTCATTAGGGAAATTACCTTTGTATCAACATATTTTATGGGGACATATATTAATAAAATCTCACCTTTATTTCAAGGTCCAAGAGTGACCGTGAGTTACACTAGAGCAACCTCCTATACGTTACTTAGTATACATGGGCCCATAAGTGGCCTGTTGAAACATTGGAGGTGTGTTTTTCTTATCTATAAAAGTAAAATGAGGTTCTATCTTTCAAGGTTTAATAGCGATTTGTCTAGCAGATTCGCTCTAGCCCTCTTGTATTGTGACAGCCCCCCGGAATTTTGTTATTTTTTACCAGGCCTGAGTGTAATTAATTAACACGTTATATTTGACGTATTACTACTGATCTTTTGGTCTGATGTTCGCTATATGTATAACCTCAATAAAAATTATAAAAAAAAACCAAAAAAAAACACGTCTGAAGACAGGGAGGGCCGTGGACTCACTGTCAGGAAAGAAAACAAAATTTATGCTCACCTGATAAATGTATTTTTCCTAAGACAAGGTGAGTCCACTAACCATCAATTACTGTTGGGAATCAATACCCAAGCTAGAGGACACAGATAAGGGAGGGCAAGACTGGTAACCTAAACAGAGGGCACCACTGCTTGCAAAACCCGTCTCCCAAAGGAAGCCTAAGCCGAAGCAAAAGGATCAAATTTAAAAATTTTGAAAAGTATTCAAGGAAGACCAAGTTGCAGCCTTGCAAATCTGATCTACAGAAACGTTTTTGAAAGCCCAAAAAGAAGAGTCCTCGTGTAATAAGCCATAACTCTCTCAGGAGACTGCAGCCCTGCACTCTGAAAAAAACAAATTAAACTTCTCGACCAAAGAAAAAGATAAGTATTAGTAATTTTCTGATACAGAGAAAACAAAAACAGAAGCCCGCACAACATCCAAATTGTGCAGGGCCAAGAGTGCCCGAGTTCTCAGAGCAGAAGATATAGCAACAAATAAAATTAAAAGAAAAAGGATTTAAAATCTTATGGAATGCTATGGCTCAAACTGAACCTGTAAAAACCTTATGGTTAAAGCTCCAAAGAGCAACAAACACAGGCCTGATACTAACCAGGGTTTAACAAAAGTATACACATCTAGCACATCCGTCAGACACTTGTATAAAAAAAGAACGCAGAAATCTGACCGCTCAGAACAGACTGAGACACCGTCCTCCAGACAGACCTGGAAAGGTCAAAACCCCTAGGAATCCTGACCCTACTTCCAAGAGTAGGCCATGGATTCCCATTTACATCATACCTTATGGTAAAAGAAACCAGAAACAGACATGAGAGCCTAAATCATAGTCACAACCAATTAAAAAAACAAAAACAAAAAAAAACACGTTTAGAACTAAGCTAAAAATCTCAAAGCAGAAAGCTTCAGAGAAAACAAAAAGTTGAATGAAAGAATGGACCCTGAATTAGAAGGTCCTTCCTCAGGAACTACCACAAAGGTGGAAGAAATGTTCTTTGCTAATTCTGAAAACCAGACCCCGCAGGAACTTATTAAAATACTGATGCTAATTCCCATTTGAAACTAGTTATAACTCGTGGAAAGAGAGCAGACTGAAATCCCAAGGAACCGCCAGGGTATTTAGGAAAGCAGCCTGCTGAACACAATCCTAAACATGGACAATTGGAGTACTGCCAACTCCAGCACCCCCCATGTGAGGGTTACCCTGGAGAACACCTTCAGGGGAAGTGCCCACTCCCCAGTATGAAAAATCTGTCTGCTAACCATAGATGCACTTTAGCTGTGGGACGCTTGTGTAAGTGATCCTGAAAGGAGTGTGCTTTTCTCTTACGCGGTCGGTAGTCGAGTCATCCCGGTAAATCCTAACCACGGAGAAAGAGTGATTAACCCGATGCCTGCTCCTTCTACACACACACCTATTTATGCAGTCCTTTAACAGCTTATGGGCAGTATGAAAAATCTGACCGATCAAGAAGTCCGCTCCAGGTATACACTCTTGAAGTGAATAGTGGATAAGAACTCCAGGTTCCTCCTAGGTGGTAATGTAAACCACAGATGCATTTGTGCAACTAGAACCTGTAAAAGACAGATAAGACAACTGAGGTCAAGCCATCAGAGCATTGTAGGTCACTCTTCACTCCAAGATGGATATAGGGAAGGGGTTCCTCCCAAGTCCATAGTCACCAACCCAACAGGCTAGCGACCGTGTATTACTCAGGAAGGTCTCCGGAAGCATGTGCTCCGAGACAGAACTCCTGAGAAAACCCAAATATTCTGGAGAATGCGGGTAACTATGCCGCTACCTCTCGCAAGCAAAGTGAGCGCTCTACTACTAATTCCCCTCTCTGTTTAACAGGGAAGAATCTCTTGTCGACAGATCCACATCGGTCATCCAAGACAGAGCCACAAGATCCTCGGTCCACTATCAGAACATGCAGAACGCAGACTCGCAGATGGATCGAGCAAAGGGTTGATGTTCATTAAGCAACCATCCGACCATTACCTCCAAACATTGAGCCACTAAAGGGCTAAACAAGAGAGTGCCAAAAGATTCAAGAAGAAAGAATCCTCTATTTCCTGACTTCTGTCAACAATTTTTTCAGAGATAGGGAAACTAATCTGGTCCCCAAGAAACTACCTCTGTAGCTGGACCAAAGGAACTCATAATTTATGCTTACCAGATATCCAGGTTTTGGGGAACTTCTTCACTCCAAGATGATCACTGCCAAAACTGCCCCCCCCCTCCCATGAGAACCCTGGCAAGGCCAAAAGGGAAGAGCCACAAACTGAAAGGGTTTGACAAAGGCAAACCTCAAAAACTGAAAATAAACGTCCTCCAGGATTATGGTCACTATGAACTGACCCTCTTAGTTCAAAATTTTTGATCATGTATATTTTATCAGCCAATTTTCACAGGTCTACTGGCATTTAAGGAAGCCACCACAAAAACATAATTTATGCTTACCAGATAAATTCTTTTCCTTCCGAATAGGGAGAGTCCACTGCTTCATTCCTTACTGTTGGGAAATACAACACCTGGCCACCAGGAGGAGGCAGAGACACCCCAGCCAATGGCTTAAATATCCTTCCCACTTCCTCATTACCCCAGTCATTCTGCCGAGGGAACAAGGAAAAGTAGGAGAAACATTAAGGTATAAATGGTGCCGGAAGAAAAAAAAATAGGGGACCGCCCATAGACAAAAAATGAACGGAGGCCGTGGACTCTCCCTATCTGGAAGGAAAGCAATTTATCTGGTAAGCATAAATTATGTTTTCATATAACGATAAAGCATTGTTCCGGACAATAGCAGGTATGACTATAGGTATATGATAATATCGGTGCTGGGGTCTATAAGACAAATACATAAAAAAATGAAAAGAATATTAGAAACCCCACAACAGCACTCTAGTCATATTTAAACCTTATTTTATTCACTTTGGGTATTAGCCCATTCATAAGTGATAACAGACTAAACAAGGAGTAAATAACAGATTACTAACAGTTAACCACCACATGTGTAAATTCATGTATGACAAATGTGTACATACGAGGGCATAGATTATACGGTATATACAACAATAAAACAGACTGTAATAAAGGATCAGTGCCATAAAAAAATATTATATACTTATCCAATACTGTCCACTTTATGCTGTTTTAGTCCAGTGAGTTCAAAGGTATGTATTATGTTGAAAAACCAAATGGCCACAGTCCTTTTTAAGATGTACAGTGGATATAAAAAGTCTACACACACCTGTTAAAATGTCAGGTTTCTGTGACTTAAATAAAACGAGACAAAGATAAATCATTTCAGAACTTTTTCCACCTTTAAAAAGGGACAGTCTAGTCCAAAATAAAGTTACATGATTCAGATAGGGCATGTAATTTTAAACAATTTTCCAATTTACTTTTATCACCAAATTTGCTTTGTTCTCTTGGTATTCTTAGTTGAAAGCTTAACCTAGGAGGTTCATATGCTAATTTCTTAGACCTTGAAGGCCACCTCTTTTCAGAATGTATTTCAACAGTTTTTCACCACTAAAGGGTGTTAGTTCATGTTTTTCATATAGATAACACTGTGCTCATGCACATGAAGTTATCTGGGAGCAGGCACTGATTGGTTAAACTGCAAGTCTGTCAAAAGAACTGAAACAAAAGGGGGAGTTTGCAGAGGCTTAGATACAAGATAATCACAGAGGTAAAACATATATAAATATAACTGTTGGTTATGCAAAACTGGGGAATGGGTAATAAAGGGATTATCTATCTTAAAACAATAAAAATTATGTTGTAGACTGTCCCTTTAATGTGACCTATAAACTGTACAACTCAATTGAAAACAAACTGAAATCTTTTAGGTAAAGGGAAAAATAAATAAATATATTGTTGCATAAGTGTGAACACCCTTTTATAACTGGGGTTGTAG
Organism: Bombina bombina; assembly: GCF_027579735.1. Taxonomy (NCBI): domain Eukaryota; kingdom Metazoa; phylum Chordata; class Amphibia; order Anura; family Bombinatoridae; genus Bombina; species Bombina bombina. The sequence goes on from NC_069503.1 coordinate 348,510,620, forward strand.
CTGTGTTCAGAATTAAGCAATCACATTCAAAATCATGTTAAATAGGAGTCAGTACACACCTGTCATTTAACGTTCCTCTGATTAACCCTGAATAAAGTTCAGCTGTTCTAGTAGGTCTTTCCTGACATTTTGTTAGTCACATCCTACAGCAAAAGCCATGGTTCGCAGAGAGCTTCTAAAGCATCAGAGGGATCTCGTTGTTAAATGGTATCAGTCAGGAGAAGGGTACAAAAGAATTTCCAAGGCATTAGATATACCATGGAACACAGTGAAGACAGTCATCAAGTGAAGAAAATATAGTGCAACAGTGACATTACCAAGAACTGGATGTCCCTCCAAAATTGATGAAAAGACAAGAAAAATGGCCTGGGAGGCTGCCAAGAGGCCTACAGCAACATTAAAGGAGCTGCAGGAATCTCTAGCAAGTACTGGCTGTGTGGTACATGTGACAACAATCGCCTGTATTCTTCATTTGTCTGGGCTATGGGGGAGAGTGGCAAGATGGAAGCCTTTTCTTACAAATAAAAACATCCAAGCCAGGCTACATTTTGCAAAAACACATCTGAAATCTCCCAAAAGCATGTTGCAAAAGGTGTTCTGGTCTGATGAAATCAAAGTTGAACTTTTTGGCCACAATTCCAAAAGAAATGTTTGGTGCAAAAACACTGCATATCACCAAAAGAACACCATATCCACAGTGAAGCATGGTGGTGTCAACATCATGCTTTGGGGCTGTTTTTCTTCAGCTGGAACTGGGGCCTTAGTAAAAGGTAGAGTAAATAATGAACAGTTCCAAATACCAGACAATATTGGCACAAAACCTTCAGGCTTCTGCTAGAAAGCTGAACATTAAGAGGAACTTCATATTTCAGCATGACAACAACCCAAAGCATACATCCAAATCAAAGGAATGGCTTCACCAGAAGAAGATTAAAGTTTTGGGATGGCCAAGCCAGAGCCCAGACCTGAATCCAATTCAAAATCTGTGGGGTGATCTGAAGAGGGCTGTGCACAGGAGATGCCCTCGCATTCTGACAGATTTAGAGTGTTTTTGAAAAGAAGAGTGGGCAAATCTTGCCAAGTCAAGATGTGCCATGCTGAAAAACTCATACCCAAAAAGACTGAGTGCTGTAATAAAATCAAAAAGGTGCTTCAATAAAAGTATTAGTTTAAAGGTGTTCACATTTAAGCAACCATATTATTTTAGTTTTTTATTTTTATTTCCCTTTACCTAAAAGATTTCAGTTTGTTTCTCAATTGAGTTGTACAGTTTATAGGTCACATTAAAGGTGGAAAAAGTTCTGAAATTATTTATCCTTGTCTCATTTCTTTACATCACAGAAACCTGACATTTTAACAGGGGTGTGTAGACTTTTTATAGCCACTGTATGTTAATCTTGATTGAAGAAAATTCTGTCCAACGCAGAGAGCTCCAGCAACCTATAAAAGTTACAGTCCACTGCTAACCATAGATACACTTTAGCTGTGGGACGCTTGTGTAAGTGGTCCTGGAAGGAGTGTGCTTTTCTCTTACGCGGTCGGTAGTAGAGTCATCCCGGTAAATCCTTACCACAGAGAAATAGAGTGATTAAAGGGCCATTATACACTCATTTTTTCTTTGCATAAATGTTTTGTAGATCTATCTATATAGCGCATCAAGTTTTTTTTTTTTTTTTTTTTTTTAATGTATTGTTTTGCTTATTCTTAAATAACATTGCTCTGATTTTCAGACTCCTAACCAAGCCCCAAAGTTTTATGTGAATATCATCAGCTACCTTCTCCAGCTTGTTCCTGTTTGTGTAAAGGGTCTTTTCATATGCAAAAGAAGGGGGGGAGTGTCTGATATTTCCCACTTGCAGTGGGCTTTCCACCTACATTTTCAACAGAGCTAAACTGTGAGCTTCTAAGTAAGTTTTTAATCAGTTTTAGACTGGATTTTTATATCAGTATCTGTGCATCTTATTCTTTATAGTGGTGTCTATTACATGCAGTTATATGAAAATGAGTGTATACTGTCCCTTTAACCCGATGCCTGCTCCTTCTACACACACACCTATTTATGCAGTCCTTTAACAGCTTATGGGTTTGACGAATATTGGACGTGTTTGCTGCAGAATGTACTTATGTCCTCATAGGTATCCATGTCCTCAGGTGAAAGAAAAGCCAACGTACGTTTCACCAGAATTTGGCTTCATCAGGGCATATCTATTTGAAATTGATCAATTTAATGGCTTACTGATGTGTAACGTCCCATGGAAACTGTATCTAGAGAATACAGGTTCCCTCCTTAACTAGAGATTTATAGTTAAATACTTAATACATAACTAGGATACAGAGTATAATGCATTATCTTATACAATGTGTTGAAGTCATACTTAAACAATTACACAGTGACTGCATGGCTCTCACCTAATATTGATATGTTGCTAGACTGAGTTAAGATTAATTAACACAAAACAGCTTTATAGACATAAGTGTAAATTTAGGAGTAGTCATAGGAATTGGCCATGGTTGATTTCCTCATTAAGGCCATTTGGGGCTAGTGTTCCTAAATTAAAAATCCATTTACTTTTGCATGTAGATGAATTATGATATAGCTTAAAATGTCTCGCTATACTTGATGTTTTAACCTCATTTTCTATATCTCTTAGGTGTTCTCTCTCTATCACGGAGGGCTCTTGTTGTTTTACAAACATAATACAGGGGGCAACTACACTTCGCTGAATACACTAAGCCCTCAGTCCTACATGTTATTTTACTCCTTATTTTATAAACTTTACCAACCCTATCAGAAAGAAGAAAAAAAAAACGTAATTTTCTCTATGTGGTTACAAGCCTTGCATTGTTTGCAATGATAACAACCTGGTTCCACATTGACTCGGTATAGCCAATTGGAAGCATTTTGGGGTCTGACAAGGTGACTATGAACTTGACTGTCATGTAGGTTTGGTGCCCTACGTGCTGTCATTAGTGGCCAAGCTGTCAATATGGGACTTCATTTGGCATCAGTACAGAGTATGTTCCAGTATCCTTTCATTATATTACGAATATCTTCCCAGTTTCCGTTATGTATCTCACTTCTGGTTGTATATCTTTTTGTTTTAGTTTGTTGTTAGTTTGAAGAGGCTGTCCTGTTGAGACTGATCTCTTTGGTGTTGGCAGGCTCTACTGATCAGTTTCTTTGGGTAACACCGCTCCATAAACCTCTGCGTTAGGTTTTGTGATTGACTTATAAAGTCTGCTTTAGATATGCAATTTCTTCGTGCCCGAAATAATTGTGAAACCGGATGAAAAGCTATCGGCACTCAAACTGTTTGTTGAGGTGGGTTTCCGAAAACATTTTGTCCTTAACCCCCCTTCATATTTCATAATAGTTACATCTAGAAAATGTATTTCTCTACTATCTGATGTCAAAGTAAATTTCAGATTAAATTCCTCATTATCCAGAGATCTAAAAAATTCAGATAGTTGAGACGAACCCCGCCACAGGAGAAACATCTATATAGCGAAGCCATATAGGTACATGGGTACTCACTGTGGCGGAGTCCAGAACATAGATATTTTCCCAAAACCCCAGATAGAGGCAAGCATATGAAGGGGCAAATTTTGCCCCCATCACTGTGCCCCTTATCTGGAGGAAATATCTATCAAACACAAATAGATTTGTTAATGCAAACTCAAGAAGGAGTACAGACAAATTCGGTATGCTGCTGAAAAGATATAACTCTTTGTAGTAAATAATACCAGATAGCTTGTAGCCCTTTTGCATGTGGGATACTTTAATATAAAGGATTCAACATCTATTGTTGCCAAAATCATATCCTCAATTGTTGGTCCAACAGAAAATCCTATTAGTTTTTAGTAATTAAATTGTTCATACATGTCCCATCTAGTATCTTTTGTAAGTTGAGCAGTTTTTGATCCAGTGGATTAGAATCAAGTACTTTATACTGAGCTGTATCTTTCAATTGTCTAACATTCCTCCATATATCTAGATGTGTCCTTTATCACAATGTTGCCCCCCTTGTCGGACGACTTGATCACTATATTTTTATTGCTGACAAGTTCAATTAGGGCTTTTCTTTCCCCCTTTGTCAAATTGTTCTAAAGGGGGGCAACATTGTGCAATTTTACTATCGCTCCTTCCACTAATTTAACAAATGTGTGTATTGCTGGTACTTGACTCAAACGGTACCTGTTGCAAAACCCAAAGAACAAGATTTAGGAGGAGCCTAAGATCTAAACACAGGTCTGATCCTAATCAGAGCCTTAAAGTACTGCACGTCTGGAAGCTCAGCCAGTCTCTTGTGCAATAAAACAGACAGGGCCGAAATCTGTCCCCTCAGGGAACTAGCAGAAAGGCCTTTCTCCAGTCCATCCTGGAGAAAAGATAAGATCCTGGCAACCTTAACTCAGTGCCAGGAAAAAACATGCTCTTCACAGCAGAATAAGTAGGTCCTCCACACATTGTGGTAGATACGCCGAGTAACTGGTTTACGAGCTTGAATAAGAGCATCAATGACACTCAGAGAAACCTCTCTTGGCTAAGACTAAGTGTTCAATCTCCACGCAGTCAGCCTCAGAGAATCTAGATTTTGATGAACAAATGGACCAAGTATCAGCAGGTCTCTGCGACAAGGTAACTTCCACGGAGGAGATGACATCCCCATTAGATCTGCAAACCACGTCCTTCGATGCCACGATGGAGCAATCAGGATTACAGATATCCGCTCCTGCTTGATGTGGGCCACCACTCAAGGAAGAAGAGGTAATGGAGGAAAGAGATATGAGTTTGAACCTCCAGGGCACTGCTAGTGCATCTATTAGATCCACTTGCGGATCCCTTGACCCATACCTGGGTAGCTTGGTATTGAAACGGGACGCCATGAGATCTCTCTCTGACGTCTCCCACTTGCTGCATATCTCTGCAAACACCTTGGGATAGAGAGATCATTCCCCTGGATGGAAGGATTGCCTGCTGAGAAAATCCGCCTCCCATTTGTCCACACCCAGAATATGGATTGCTGACAGCGAACAGCTGTGGGCCTCCACCCACTCCAGAATCTGAGATGCTTCCTTCATCGCTAAAGAACTTTTTTCCCCCCCTGATGGTTGATGTAAGCCACCAAGGATATATTGTATGACTGGAATCTGATAAATTGGGACAAACCCAGAAGTGGCCAAGCCTTAAAGGCCTTTAAGATGGTCTGTAGTTTCAAAATATTGATCGGGAGGACTCCTCCCGAGTCCACAACCCCGATGCCTTCCTGGCACCCCAAACCGCTCCCCATCCGATAGGCTTGAGTCCGTAGTCACAATCTCCCAGGATGGTCTTAAGAAGCATGTCCCTCGGGACAGATGATCTGGAAAGAGCCACCAAGCGATTCTCTCGAACAGCTGTCTAACACAATCTGTTGATACAGATCAGAATGATCGCCATTCCACTGCCTCAGTATGCACAGTTTTAAAGGTCTGAGTCGGAACCTGGCAAAAGAAATGTCCATGCAGGACACCATGAAACCAATCGCCTCCATACACTGAGCCGCAGAGGGACTCAAGGATGTCCGAAGGGCAAGACATGCCGAAGTTAGCTTGCAACGTCTCTGGCATCATCAATTACTGTTGGGAATATCACTCCTGGCCAGCAACAATAACTGTCTTAAAATAAAAGGGTGGGGCTGTGGACTCACCATATCTGGAAAGAAAAATTTATCAGGTAAGCATAAATTGTTTTCTTTCCCAAGATATGGTGAGTCCACTGCATCATCAATTACTGTTGGGAATCAATACCCAAGCTAGAGGACACAGATTATTAGGGAGGGACAAGACAGACCTATATAGAAGGCACTACCGCTTAAAGAACCTTTCTCCCAAAAGAAGCCTCAGCCAAGGCAAAAGAACCCCAAAAGAATTGCGCCACAGAGGGGTGAGAAATAAACAGAACTTCTTCCTGGCTCTTCAAAAGGTTATGCTGTCTGAGCTAGCAGCAAGCGTTGCCAACACATACCGTCTTATACACATTCTCACAGGCACGCAAAACTTCCTCAATAAACGTTTCCCAATAGAAACTGCAAATGAGCCTAGATTAATTAACCCTTTCATTCTTGAAAGGACATAACGTCTCAGTCACAATGCCCTGCGCCATGCCCAACTTATCCTTACTTAAAGATTATTTTGTCCCTTATAAATTAAATGCAGTGAATACTGTAAGTGCTTTTTACAGTCTCCCCACTTGGAAGAAAAACAAGCATTTAGCTGCCAAAATCGCTGTCCGACATGTAGACAGCTTACTAGGTATGTAAGGACACAGTAACTCAGAGACCTGTAGGAAAGAAAGAACAGAGTAACCTACTCTGATTTTCTATACTAGGGCAGCACAAATGTTAGGAAACTACAGTAAGGCCCACCTTACAAGTTCTTGACTGCTTTAAAACCACCACAACCCTTACTCAAGAGATTAACGTGGAACACAGCTAGACCAAAAAAAAAAAAGAGAAACACAAAACAAACTTGCTAGAAGAGATAATCTGACACCAAAATCTTCACCTCCATGTACGAAGGCAAAGAGAATGACTGGGGGTTGTGGGTAAGGGAGTAATACCTAACAGTTTAACTGTGGTGCCGTTTGCCTCCTCCTGCTGGCCAGAAGTGATATTCCCAACAGAAATTGATGATGCTGTGGACTCACCATATCTTAGGAAAGAAAAAAGGTTTGAATAAAACCCCAAACCTCTTTTTTTAGATAGGCACCTGGACAACAACTCTTAAGGAGGATTAATCCCGAATGCACCCTAGAAAAGCATTCCTCTTTTCTGGTCTGGTAGACAGAATCGAGAGAAGGAATCTTCGCCTGGCGGATGAGATTTGAAGCCTATCTTGTATCCCTGAGATACCACCTCAGACCATGGGGAAAAGGAAGAACCAATTCTTTCCCATTCGTTTTTAATAATGTTCGCCATCTTAACCAGCACAGGAGAAGTCAAAGGAACTTTCCCGTCTTTGTAAACTGTCTAATTTAGGTATCATAGGTTCTTCAGGCAGCGCTGCCTCTGGAACCTCTAACGTAGACAGAGCCTTTAATAAAAGTGCTTAATTTTAAATCTAAAGTACTGTTCACCCGCAGCAGGAGGCTTAGACGCTAAGGATAACTGATCGGATAACTGGGACATAATAGCTAAATCAGATAAATATTTAGATGACTCCGGGTCAGGAGAGCTATGTTTAACCTTTCTCTTGCGTTTGTTAGAGCAAGGTAATGCATCGAGAGCCGCAGACACCGCCGTTTGCAACTGTGCTGCAAAGTCTGCAGGGCTTAGAAGGCCCCCTCCGGATGGAGGATTAGATGTGCTACAGGGAACTGCATGTGGAGTGGATAATGAAGCAAGGGTAGTAATCTCACGGGATCGCTGCGTGCTGAGAGTTAGACGGCTCAAAAGGGACTAAGAGCCTTAGCAGGCTTGTCTCCCTTCTAAGACTTTACAACGTGTTAAGGGCATGTGGAAAATAATTGAGTGGGGCAGGAAAACCACGGCCTCTTCACAATATAAACAGGGTATGATTTAGTACAGGAAGCAGTACCTTCTAACATGTGAGAGTCCTCCATAGCTCAGGTTATACACACAGGACGACACAAAAATGTTATTATTAGAAAACTGCACCTTTATACTCCCAATGGCTGGGGGCACTCACCACCGCCTAGACAGTTAACAGAGGAAACGCTCTCCTCAGGTTCAAGTCTCAGTCGGAATGGAGGAAATTAACAGTTATTACAAGTACAAACAAGTAATAGGAGCTGTGCAACACTTTCAAAGTGGAGACCGGTTTGTGTTATTTTTTTTCCTGGGCTGATAAAGTGTGTTTTGGATGGAACAAAGCAGCATGTAAATAATTAATACACTGATTAATTAACCCCAACTGTTCAATAAACCCACTTCAGAGCATATTAACCCTGGATCATATCAGGGTATAAAGGAGCCACACTGTGAAACAGTTATAGCGTTTTATGTGTAAAAATGTAAACAATCTTACCTCCAGTATCCATGCTGTGGAACAGAACACAGCCTCTCAAGTGTGAGTCTTATAGCAGCGATCCTGACATGGACTTGAGTTTCACTGCCTGCTTTCTCTCACTTAACACTGATTGCTTAGGAGCTGTTAGCAGTAGTCTGGATGGTTTCGCAGAAAAACTTTCCCTGCATCTCCAGACTCTAACTTTCATCAATACTCACTGAAAGGTTGACATGACTACTTAAAACTCGAAATCTATCTCAAAGGGCATATACCCTTTTTCAGGACTCTGAATCTTCTGAAACTTCTCTGCCACCTTCTAACATGACGAAAGGCAAAGAATGACTGGGGTAATGAGTAAGTTGGAGGGATATTTAAGCCTTTGGCTGGGGTGCATCATTGCTTTCTCCTGGTGGCCAGGTGTTTTATTTCCCAACAGTAAGGAATGAAGCCGTAGACTCTCCCTATCTTAGGAAATAAATAAAATCCATTACAGAAGAATTTTAAGGGGGGTGGGTGGGACTATTTTCTTTTTGTTAAAGGGACAGTCAACACCAGAATTTTTGTTGTTTAAAAAGATAGATAATCCCTTTATTACCCATTCCCCAGTTTTGCATAACCAACACTGTTATATTAATACACTTTTTACTGCTGTGACTATCTTGTATCTAAGCATCTTCTGAACCGCCCCTAATCACATGACTTAGTTATTATCTATTGACTTGCAGTTTAGCCAATTAGTGCAGTGTCTGCCACAACTCACGGGCGTGATCACAATGCTATCTATATGGTTTACCTGAACTACTCTCCCCTGCTGTGAAAAGAAAATACAAAAGCATGTGATTAGAGGCGGCCTTCAAGGGCTTAGAAATCATATGAGCCTTTCTAGGTTTGCTCTCAACTAGAATACCAAGAGAACAAAGCAAAATTGTTGATAAAAGTAAATTGGAAAGTTGTTTAAAATTACATGCCCTATTTGAAAAATAAAAGTTTTTTTGGGCCTTGACTGTCCCTTTAAATCCTTCATAATGTCCCTTTGCCTTGAGAGATCACATTCTCTTTAAATATGTGATCTTCGCATTTAAACCATTAATTTCTTGATGGCTGGAACCTAACTTGTTAAAAAGGGACAGTACTGTAAACATTTTGTTAATGTGCTTGCATCTTGAATTAAGTCACCAGAGAGTTTAAAATGTACAGGAAATCGCTCCTTTATGTTTATATTTTATATAAAGTGTTTTTTTACTAAAACTCAAATAGGCTGAGTTCTCAAGGAGATCAAACCTCATAAGCTTATCTCTATATAAAGTGAGACCAATACTAAGAACGAAAAAAAAAAAAATTTAGTATCTCTCTAACTACCTCCACGAGGAGCATGATTTCTTCTAAACCTTCTTGTTTACATAGACTTTATATAACCAGTACTTAAGTACTGACATTTTCAGTATATATGAGGATACCACAGGCATAAGCTATTTAAAATGACAAAATAAAAGGAACCATTTATTTAAATAAAAAAATTGTAATATACTTCAGCAGTTAAAACCAAAGGGAACTTCAATGGGGAGGGGGAAAATAACAGTGTAGAGTCTTTAAAAAAAATCCCAAAAGTTACATTTAGATCAAATATTTCTTCTCAATGAAATTACCAACGGAGGAGGGGAGCTCTTCCCACAGCATGAGTGACATGATTGACCTGCCAGATTTTCCACTAATCAACAACTGTTTGTATGAGGGAAGAAGCCCATAAAGTGTTTATTATATAGAATTATAAATACCAATTATCAATATGCTTATTGTCATCATAAATTAGTAATCTGTATACATGTGTATAGCTTTGTAAATATGTATTATAAATTTACATTTAGTAAGAGTAGAAGGGGGGGGGGGGGAGTTAAGTGTGCAATAGGTTAATTTTCTGGAATACAAGAAATAAGGAGAAAAAAAAAATGCTCTTTAATAGAGCCTGTATAGTGTAGCTATTTTGCCTACAATTCAGATGCCATCATTAAATCTAAAGCTTACTAAATCAGGTTTTCTTATGTTTAAATTGGTCAGAATGTTCATGATCTTAGCTTGAAAAACTCATTACAACATGGGTGGTTAAGATTAGGGATGCACCGATACCGATACTAGTATCGGTATCGGTACCAATACCAAGTATTTGCATGAGTACTTGTACTCGTGCAAATGCACCGATACTTAAACCAATACCTCTACTTCATACCCATATGCTACCTTGTGGCGTTTTTTCAAACTGCATGTTCCCATTTAATTTTAAACTGGAGTGGAGACTAAACTAAAAATTGTTTACTACTGTTCTGACAATACAAATTGCTGTTATTTGTATTATTGTAGGAGAAATCACTGTACCTCATTCAGACAAACCCCTGAAGTACTGGGCAGTTAATAAACAGATTTCCAGCTCTGGCTAAAATGGCCCAAAATATCTTTCTGCCCCATGCAGTAGTTTGGAAAGTGAAAGACTGTTCAACTTAGAGTCGAACCTCCATACAAATGTCAGATTGATGTTACATAACAGCCCTACAACCCAATTGTATCATCCCTTTAAATGTAATATTTTATTGTAATATTTTTTTATTTATAAACATGTTTAGTGAACTTTTTTTTATTATTTCATAATGTCTTTTGAATTACAGCCCTTTATAATTAT